>NC_133530.1:61810915-61882754 GCF_048544455.1 Silene latifolia | reverse complement strand
AGGAAGATGCTCGTCAAAAGGACTTGGCAATCTCGGCCCTTGCTTCTACTATGGACCTCATCCGTGGTGAGGTGGATATCATTTCCACCCTTGTGTCAACAAAAGAAGTTGGTGATGATGCTCATGTGGATGATGACCCTTTGGGTAGTGGCTCGGATGGTGAACAAGCCTCCTAACCCTTAGCCTTTCCCTTCCCTCTCGGCCTATTAACCTTTTACCCGTACCCTTTCATTTTGTTCCACCTTGGTTGTGCCCCTCTAAAACACTATTTTCTTTGCTTGTTATTTTGACATTTGGTGGTGTATCTTAAACTTTATTTAGCTATGTTGAACTTTGATTAACTTATGTTTAATCTTTGTTTATGTTGACCTTGTTACCTTGTTACAATTACATGTGTCTTTTTGTGTTTTCTTGTGAAATATCTGCACTCCAATGCTTTTGACATCCCTATCCGTTTGATGATGTCAAGAGGGGGAAAAGGTAAACTCATGCTCTTAATCTCTTTGTATATTGATTAACTAATGTCTTGTCTAACCTTCTTAGCTTGATTCTTGTTTTGGGGCAATGTAAAATTGTCATGGTAATTTGATTCTAACTTTTGCCTTAGGTAAAGTAATATTGTCCCTTCTCTATCATTTGATCTTGCTTGCTTAAAATCTTGAATTAAGGTGTTTACATTGCTTATACATTCGTTTGGGGCTTGTCATCATCAAAGGGGGAATTTGTTGGGTTCCTTATGTTGATGATAACATGCCCATTTGATTTGTGTCATCTTAGTTTACCTTTTCAGGATATATGATCATATCAAGCATGGATTAAGAAGTGTTGAAGTTGTTATTAATCCCATTGTAATAAGTCATGCGTCATCTAATGTACAAGTAAGAAAGTAGAGTATATTAGAGTAATAGAAACAGTCCAGACGACTGTTGCTTTCACACGCAAACAGCTGCTTGGATTGTTGCCACAACTCGAGAAACTTGAAGTCCCTTTTTTATCTTTCAAAAGCCTTTCACGTGACTCATATTTTTCAAAGATAAAAATCAGATTTTTATTAAGGAGGTGGTCTTCAATAAAGAGTGGTTTGAATTATTATTTTCAAAATGTTTCCTCTTTATGCAAATTCAACCCTTTGGCTCTTTAAGAAAACAAAGAATGCTTTTTGCCATTTTAGTGTTAACTTGTCATCATGTGACTTGTCTTTTCTCCCTTTGTTTTCTGAATTTGCATGAGCTTTTAAGGTTATTTTTCAAACCATCTTTTCCCATTCTTACCTTTGCAAAAGAGCCCTCTTTGGTGCAAGTTTTGGGTGGTTGCTATTGCCCTTCACATGTGAGGTCTTTGACCCTTCAAAACCCTAGCAACCCCTTCACTCACCTCCTCTATATAAACCGTGCCCCTCCTTCATAAATCCTCAAGACTTTTCTGAAATAATTCTTTCATGTTTGCAAATTGTTTTTAAAGCTTAAAATCGTGTTTATTTGCAAAATCCTTTAAAAGTCTTCAAGTGTCTTCAAGTTGTTACAGTCGTGGCTACTGTTGCTTTTCTATACTAAACTCTCTTGCTTATGAATTGTTGATCTTGTAAAAGTTGTCCATTTCTATTCTTTGTTAAGAATGTGATAGTGAAAACTTGATCCTATAACATTCTAAGTGTGTTAGTAGAGTTTAGGACGGAGTAGTCTTTAACTCTTGACAACCGGAGTAGGTTGTGAGTTGGCAACCGGAGTAGGTTGCGAGTTAGCTTGTCATAAGAACGGAGTAGTTCTTGTACTAGCTTTACAACCGGAGTAGGTTGGTGTCTTTTATTGTAAGGGTCTTTTAGTTGTCGGAGTAGATCACTAAAAGAAAAGCAATAAAAAGGTAGATTGGACGTAGGCACTTGAGTATTTGCCGAACCAATTCAAAAATCTCGTGTTCATTGTTTTTACTTTATTTCCGCTGCAATTTACTTTGTTTGTTTTCCTTTGCTTTGCTTAACCTTAGAAGTAACAGTTCATCATACTGTCGCATTTGGTCTGCAGTCATATTCCATAAACTGAGACAAATAGATACAGTCAGAACGATTGTTGCTTTCATACTTCAGCAAACATTCATCGTGATACTTGTTTGGTTTTTCAATATTATCCAAAGTATCTCCTAATCTCTTTTGTCCTCGTAACTCACTTTAATTCAATAAAGTTGAAGTTATAAATTTTTAAAATAGTACCTAATTCACCCCCTCCCCCTCTTAGGTACTTGAATCCATAAACTCAACAGACTCCATAACATTATCGAATAACCACAAAATAATGTTTCCAATCTTGTCTCACTTCCATAACACTCAATAGCACTCAATACCAAGACAATCCACAAAAGAAGATCAACCATCAAAACGGAATGTTACATTCTACCACTCTTAAAAAGGAACTTCGTCCTCGAAGTTTACTCACACTCATCAACATCATCATGCAGCTGCCAAAACTCTCGAACTCATAAATATCATCATCCACTTTTATCAACACCATCGAAAAATTCTCACACTCCTAAACATCGAACTACTACAAGCACAGCCATGGCCTTTTAACACTATCAACCACTATATGTACCCATCCATTCCTTATGCTACACCAACACTCTACGTCCAATAATATTACGACATGCACAACCCTCAAACGCTCTTTTATCAACACTATCGAAAAATTCTCACACTCCTAAACATCGAACTTCTACAAGCACAGCCATGGCCTTTTAACACTATCAACCACTATATGTACCCATCCATTCCTTATGCTACACCAACACTCTACGTCCAATAATATTATGACATGCACAACCCTCAAACGCTCTTTGCCGCATCCTACTCCTCTTAAGACACATGTTACGTCCTCGTAACTCACTAATACTAGAACCTTAGCTATACCTCTCATTATCCTCATCACTACCACATGTGCAAGATACCCGCCTATAATCTAAACACTTACTATATCCAAGGCTCTCTTACTTAAACAGTTCTCATACCTCAACTCATTTTGCACTCCATCTAACCAATACCACACAATCCTGATCATGACAAACACTCTAACTCTTCCACATTACCGCAACACGACATACCTCTCTATATAACTATATAAAACTCTTATCGCCAAGAGCATAATTCACGATCCACACTTGTTACGTACACTCACACTAGATCCTCAAGTTCCTTTCTTTCATTACCGCAAGACTCATACATAACTTAACACGACACTAAATACCCAACACCCTACACTCACTGTCTCAACAAAGGATTATGAACCATCTGCATATATCAGATCATTACCACACATGTTCTACGAATCACTTGCATATATCAGATCATTACCATGTCTACCAAAGCCTCATCTAGAACAAGATCAAAATTACTGTAACAACCTATCACAACTGTGTCCCATCAACAGAATATCACTAAACCATGATAACAACGAAAACATATACAACTCTCTTTCATATCATCCTCTACCCTCATTACCAAACCGAAACTGGTAAGAAACATCAACAAACAAAACAACAGTCTACATGTCTAACCGAAACTCACAAGAAACAACAGCAACAAAACAACAATCTGAGCATAAATCGGTCTCAGACTTTGAAAACTCAAATCGTAACCACCCCGTATACTCAACCACAACCGGTGACGGCATCGCAACACCGCAACCAACAAACCGCACCGCAGCCAAAAATGCCCGCATCACAATACGAAGTACCATGCCCGGATCACCACCCGAGGCACAACAACCACATCGATAAACATCACAACCACATATAATTCCCAAAACACTGACTCAGTATGACATTTCGAACAAGAAAACTCATTCAAAACCGTTTTACTAGATTATAACACATTATATTATACGGAATAAACTGACAAGAATCTCATGAACATCATCCTTACAATTTCACGGGATAAACATGACATACAATTTTAACTATTCATGCCAGATCAATCAAATTATTACCTTTTGAACCTCATTCCATTAGTATACCGCACCCAACATAAATTACAAAACATTCATATAACAACTTTATAATTATCACACCATACCACTTCTTGTGAGGTCAGAACCTCACACAAACATTTACACATATCATAGACCCGTAATCACATCCAACTAGTCAATCCTGATCACGTAAGTTACCACTTGATAATGAATACCTCTCATCCGGACTTAACTCAGGTGCCTTTCATAACATATCCTCTCTTACACACAATTATCACCCCTCCCAAGCAAATGTAGCCATAACATCGCACCCAACTTCCAAATAACACCTCGTATATCCACATCTTATACTTCCTCACAACCAAACATACTAACCACCTCCACAAAATCAACCTCATTAGAACAACTAACTTTTCTAAAGTAACATCATTCTCAGCCACTAGTGACACTACTATGACACCAACATCCTTCATGTGACTACTCTCTTACTATCACTTCTTAATATAACAATTTGTTTCCTCTCTTTGGTTATCATCCCAAATACGAACATCCAATCCATCAACAAAACATACCTCAACATTATTCTCAATTCTATCCTTTATCATATCGCTACCTAACTCTCCACCAAAATCTCAGATCTTGCAACACTCCACAAGCTTCTTATTCCCTTAATACCTCGAAACTCACGGCTAACACGTCGTCCTGCTCTCCTATATAACCATTAACTCACACCCTCTAGTGGGGATATCGTACATTTCATAATTTCCTACCTTCATGCTCCTTAACTCCGGTCAACGTTCTCTCAACTTACTTCCATCCCTCTTTCCCTCCTTTTACTCAATAATGCCAATTAATAAGTCATCTCCTTTCTCTTTCTACCTAACTCTTAGTCATTTGTTTATTTTCCATAGCTCCACAACTCTAATTCCATTAATTCATATCAATATCTTATCATTCTTCTTATCATTTATCATCTCTCATCTTGCTTCACACTCACCCTTGTCACCATCAAGTCCACGCACTAACAGTTACTCCTCAATTAGTCGTATCTCCCTTTCGCATCTCTAGAAACCAAAATTCACTTCATACCGTTTGTCCAAAGAATTACACACTGGGCTCACCCCTTGATATTCCAACTTCCCAAACTTAGCCACTATCTACAAATCCACATCGCGACATAACTTCCTTTAAGTTCACTATATACCTCTCTTTCCTATCTTCTTACAACAACCTTCCATTACATATATCCTTAAGCAACTCTATCCTAGCTGTCTTCCTCCATAAATCCTTACACATCCAAATATGCCACTATTCGTATCCCTTATCTCAATCTTTCATTCTCATGCTTCTTTACACTTACATCACCCTTGCCCATATACACTTACTTTTATACTACTCAACACAGGACTATATCACTCGTCATATCTCACAAAACATGCTCTTTACCTCGATTAGCTCATCATTCTTCCCTTTTCTTTTTCCACTATCCTTCACAACCACATTAACACATGTTTTCCTTACCCAACACATGTCCCTCTTAAGCCGTCATTCTCCATGTCATAACTTCCGGTAACTTACGTATCAAGACCATCTCACATATAAAAGAATGCGTTAAGACTCAAAACATACATGTGTATATACCCTACGACTCAAAACAATGTAAAAACATAGCCACCGGCTCAAAACAAAAGTAAGAACATAGCCACCGACTCAAAACAAAAGTAAGAACATAGCCACCGACTCAAAGTGGCCGCCCAATGAGGTACTCAGTCGAGTACATAACATACTAGGTCGAGTACAAGGTACTCGGTCGAGTAACTATATTACTCGGTCGAGTTTTCGACTCAGAAGCAAACTCAATTGTCGCAGAAGGATTACTCGGTCGAGTATTGGGAATACTCGGCCGAGTAGACCTTACTCGGTCGAGTATGAGACTACTCGGCCGAGTTCACGACTCCAGACGCTAAACAAGATTATCACGAGAGATTACTCGGCCGAATATGGAATACTCGGTCGAGTATAAAAGATACTCGGCCGAGTAGGGACTACTCGGTCGAGTATCGGCGCAGTTCTCAACACCATCCAGTTTTCGTAAAACAGTCATATCTCACTCGTTACTTGGTCATTTTGGGCGTGTGACCTATCGTTAGAATCTTAAGAGGACAAGCTATCACCTCAACTTGGAATCACAAAAATATCTTTTCTAGAACTCGACTTATGACAGTTTTAAGACAACCCTTCCGTAATCGATCTTCATACTAATCAGATTTCGTAAACCAAAACAATTTGAACATGCATCAAGCAACAACAACAACTCAAAACTCCAAGAAATCAGTACACAAGTGAACTCTTATCATACTCACATGAAAATTAAACACGACATTCACATATATAGATGCATGACCTTAATCACATGCTTCTACCAACAATCAAGCATTAAAATCATCATGTTCATATGCACATGTACCACTACCATACTTCATGTTCAACATTGTATTAAACAGGTAACATGATCACATTCTTCATGCTCAATATGAACCAGATACAATTCACAATTCACCCTTCATATTTTTACCGTGTTTCAACACTTAACATGCCAACATATTCCATGCTCAAAGTTCAACATCAACAAATCCTCGATACATCTTTCGACAACCATCACATTCCACTTCTTTCATCATTTCATCCAACCATGCACAAGATTCCAACTATAGGTATCAAACACACATGACTCAACATACACCAATTTCCCCCCATATGACCGGCTTGAGATCGTAAGGGCCTTAATGCGACTTCGGGACGTCTCCCAAGTCTTTGCGGCAGCTCCAAACAACTCTCCCCGGGTTCATTTTATTTAGACTCCCTAAGTTCATTGGGTCCATTTGTTTTAGGTGCCGGAATCGTCGGCTCTGATTCCACTTTGTAACACCCCCTCATACCAAGGTACCTTACCAGGACTACCCCAGCATGAAAGGTTGTTACCATCTCGGTTGCCCGAGGTTAGTATATATCAAAAGCAACAGTCCAAACACATTTATTAATGTACGGTAATTATAAAAGTTACATAGACTCCAAAATCTAATAAACGAAATATCCAAATGGCAACAACTACCAAAACAATAACTAAAGCTCGTGATGGTGTCATCTAATCTAGCGTGGTGACTCTCCCATGACTGCCCCCAAGCTCAATAAATGTATCACCTGTCACAATCTGCTCACCATCCCCGAATGAATCACCGCAGGTTTTACAAAACAACAACACGGGGTCAGTACTACTCAATCAATATAAGACAACAAACATTACCACCAAACCGATCATCGATCTCACGCACAAGAACCGACTACACACCGAAGTGTGTAGCCCCGCCAGATTACCCATCGCAACAGGTAATCCTCGCCGCCGATGGGTGACCACACCCATCCCCACCTAGTCCAGCTCATCAACGAGCGACTAACAATCCCCCCCCTTAATGTGCACATCCCCTCCCATGGCGGGTTCCACGGAGGGCGAACTAGGGTGTGAAGCCACTCCCGCAAGTGACTCCACCACAATCACACAAACCACAAAGATCACACAATTGCCACAACACCACAACCGTCACAACACAATCACCTCACCACCGTCACCACAACACCCATACTCCGATGATCAGCAGATAACAACAATTACAATACAATAGTAATCTCAATCAATTAACGATCTTGAGTAGGGGAAACCCTACCTTTTCGCAATCCGCTATGCTGCAATCAACCATACAAATGCATAACAAATATCACATCGTCACCTACAACAATAATCACATAATACAATTACACATTGCACAATCCCATTTTCCCCAATTCCATATATACAGTAACCCCAAAAGAATACAAATGACAAGGGAATGAAACTTACCAACAGTAGAATAGGAGACTACACGCAAGGATCACGACGATTTGCACACACAACAAGATATGAGGATGATTAGGGAGTGATTAGGGAGAGATCGTAGAATGATTAGGGTTGGAAGTGATGTTTTAGAAAGTGACGTCGAATATAAAATAACCCTAACATTCCCTAATCAAACCGATAAAATAACATTCGCCAGACCGGATACTCGGTCGAGTAAAGCTATTCTCGGCCGAGTGTCATCTACTCGGTCGAGTATTCTCCATACTCGGCCGAGTATTACTCGGCAGAATCAAAACAGACTCCACAATTAACACTACTCGGTCGAGTATACAACTTAACAAAATCCGTAGTGTTACAGATCAAATTTGCAACTGAGAAATGGCCATTCCAGTACCATCCTTTATGCAAATCCCTCAAATTGACACATTTGATGTTTGCAGATGACCTTCTCTTATTCTGCAAAGGAAATGCTCACTCTGTCATGCTTCTCATGAGAGCATTCTCCTCCTTTTCAGATGCAACTGGTCTTAATATGAATAATACCAAGTCAAAAATCTTTTTTAATGGAATGGATGAGGTTCTGGAGGAGGATATCAAGAGAGTCACTGGCTTCTGTGAGGGTCATATGCCTTTTAGATACCTGGGAGTACCCATTCAAGCAGGCAGACTAACAAAGAAGGAATGTAATAGTCTGACAGAGAAAATGGTAGGGAGAATTCGAAGTCTTGGAGCCAAAAAATTATCATATGCTGGCAGGCTTACTCTCCCAAATTCAGTGCTAAATACACTCTACAGTTACTGGGCTTCTATGTTTATCATTCCAAAGAGTGTCATCAAAAGAATTGAAGCAATCTGTAGGAACTACCTCTGGGATGGTAGTTCTGAATATCATAGAGTGCCCTTAGTTGCTTGGGACAAGGTTACTCTGCCAAAATCTGAAGGTGGTCTGGGGATAAAGAAAGCTGAGCTATGGAATATTGCCACAATTGGTAAATTTGTGAATTGGGTCTATTCAAAAGCAGATAGGCTATGGATTAGATGGATAAACCAGGTTTACATAAAACAGCAACAATGGCATACCTATAAGCCTCCTGCAACTGCCCCTTGGTCCTGGAAAAATGTGTGTAAAGTAAAAGAGCTGCTGAAAGATGGATTTACTGATGATACCTGGACTACTCAAACTCATGGGTACTCAATCAGAGGAGGATATGACTGGCTGGTCATGCCTCATCCTATACTGGACTGGACTAAACTGGTCTGGAATAGCTGGAACACTCCTAAGCATTCAATGATAACCTGGATTACTCTCCATGGAGGACTGAACATCAAAGATAAATTGTTTAGAATTGGTTGCAGCAATGATAATCACTGTTGTTGCTGTGACAGTATGCCTGAAACTCATGAACACCTCTTTATCTAATGTCCTTACAGCAGCAGGATCAGAGGTAAGCTGGAATGTTGGCTTGGCACACCTATGCCTAATGTCAATGACATGGTAGCAGGTAATACGGGGTCAATTCAGTGGAAGATAAAGGCAGTGGTGATGAATGCCTACTGCTATAATGTCTGGTTGCGCAGAGAAATAATGCAAGGATAAATAACTTCATCACCAGACCTGAAATTGTTGCCAAACGGATTGAAGAGGAAGCCATGAGACGTATCAAATTCAAAGCTGGTCCATCTATGGATCAAGCTAGCCTAGCTACGCTTAGGAATGTTGGCTTGCAGTAGGATTTTTATACTGGTAGCTTGATTGGGAGATTATATCTCTTTTTCCTTGTAAATGATACGTTTTAAGTTTTGATATATAATACAATGACTCACATTTTACCAAAAAAAAAAATTGTAATTACAAGATGTTGTAGATTATATTAACTAAATCTTAAATGACCCATTTTATATACATATAATTGTGAATTACTACTTACATTGTTAAGTTTAATTAATTGATTATGTATGATATTTAATTTGTTAAATATTCATACATAATCAAATAAAAATGTAAGGTGTCACATGTCACACAGTACACACAGTATATGACAATTGATAAATTCTAAAATAGAATCCATTTTAGAATGTGGGGGCCGAATTATTGGGTGGTTAAGGGAAATAATGGGTGTTCTCATTTATGCACTAGACACCATCATTACCTTACAAGCCTAGATACCTAGCTATGGTATTGATAATACAAAAAGCATGAGCATGCCTCATTTGTGATAAAGAAAACCTTGCCCCCCCCCCCCCAAGATGAGAATGAGTTCTCATTTTTATGATGGATGACAAGTCTAATGCTCATCTTTATCTCTCACTCTTCCTCTCTTATAAAAATATGTTTTTATAAATAATTTGTTCTAAAAATCTAATATTACCACAAGATTACTAGTGTAGTAATATGAATATTAGAAATAATATTTAAGGTTACTAATCCTATTATCTAGTTAATAATAGTATTGGTGTTTGGGTAAGAGTCTTGGGTGCAACTATGAGGAGACATTCTACTTTGAATGTTTGAAGATTCTGGAAGATCATCCAAAATGGCATTAGCTCAAGATCTAGATTTGGAAAGAATCCGAATCTAGTGCCCTAAATCCGTCACAAATGCATGTAAAAAAATCGTTTTCTTCTTATTTTTGATTAAAAACATCTTGCATGCAACTAGATCCACTAGTATATAAATTATGGGTAATTTATAAAATGATTAGATGAGTCTATTAGGGGTATATAAACCTAACATCCTTAAATCGTTTATCAATTCCAAGATGTTTAAGAGAATCATTATTAATAAATTTTGTAGTCTTCATACCTTTGCTTCTCAAGATGACCCAATTATCCCATTGCTTTTTGCTAGCAAAAACAACTTCGGGATATGTCGGATCATGCCAAGCCGGTGTTTCTTGCATCAATACATCCTCCCCGACATGGGATACCTCCGCTTCAGCTCTCCTTCTTTTTGTAGCACCTTGTGAAGTACATTTCTTAGGAGCCATTTCTGAAATTTTAAGACAAAAATTTCTTCTTAAGGCAAGTTAAAATTCATCCAAATAAGTATAATAGAACAATTTAGTATACTAATTCATCCTAAAAACATTAATAAAACACAATGTAACCAATTTCTTGCATAATGATGTGACCATTATTTGCGCACATTTAGTCCCCTAATTGAGCCTATTTTGCATACTATTATTACATTCTTTGGCCATTTTATCCGTCAAAACCTTCCTATTTGCTTTTCTATCGCATTTCACATGTTTTGTAGAAAAGGAGATAATAAGGCGGAAATTCCCGTCTTTCATGCATATTTGGAAACTACTTGACGATACTAGATGGACTAGTATGAAGAGGAAGCAATGACTAAAGACCAATCCCACAAGAATAAAATGGAAGTGAAGAAAAGGGAAGAAAAGAAGAAGGATTATTGCTGAGGAACAATCCGAGCGGATTGTCCACTATCCGCCCGTCTCCTCACAGCAGAATCCGAGCGGTTTCCTCCAAAGACGCTCGGATTGCCCCGCCAAAATCCGCCCGACTCCCTCGAATCCGCTCGGACCCCATCGCCAGAATCCGCCCGTCCCGACCTTATTCCGCCCGGATTCCAGCACAGCGTGATTTCCTCTTCTTCAAGCTTCAAAGAAAGAAGCCCTTCCTTCGAGAAATACCAGCTCCTCCCTGATCCATTTAAAAAGTGTAATTACTATTTTAGCCTTAGTTAACCCTAAATGCATCCACCTAATTTCCACTATAAATATCCCATTTTGTAAATTAATAAGGGTGTGTGGTTTTTAGGAGGAAATTCTCTTAGATTAGATTAGGAGTAGATTAGAATAAATTATCATTTAATCTTTCCACAAATTATACATTAATCTCTCCTTAATTGTTGTTCAAGTATTATTATTCAAGTTTATTTTTGGGTAATTGAAGATTATTGGGTTTATTGGGAGATTGACAACCTTCCATCAATCATCAAGTTCTTCTATTATTCTTTGCTTTATTGTTTGGATCATCTTAAGTTGGTATAATCCCTTTACTCTTTACTCTTTATTGTTCATTTCTTCATTCCATTATCATGTTTATACTTGTTGTGATGATTGACACCATTAATGACATGTTTTCCATGATAATGAGTGAGTAGTCTTTTAGCTAGGATTAGTGGGTAATTAGGGGAAACAAACATGGGATTGATTCATGCTTAATCTAATATGTTCACATGATTAAATTGCTTGCTTGTTGTGATGTCAACTTTATGCACATGTTATGTTTGATGAAATGCTAAGCCTATGAATCCTTGCATTTACAACCATCTCTTATCTACTCAACTTGACTTGTAAGATATAAACCAACTCGAGTCTTGTTAAACCATGCATAGAAGTTGAATAGGAGGAAAGTAAGTCGACTTGTAGGTGTTGTACAATCTAATCGATTCGGCTCCGGGACCCAACTCTTCCTAAGAACCGTAAGATATAACCCAACTCGGTTCCTCCACAACATTAATTGCTTGCAACCTTGTAAACATGTTTGTATGATCAACACCATGAATCCCCCATGACCTCATAATATCCTAGCACTTTTAATCAATTGTTTACATCTTTCCTTTTATTGCTCGTTCTACTTTATTGCTTGCATTAGTCTAGACGCAACTACAAACCCCATCAATTGTGACACTAGCATAAATTGAGATAGATAGACTTAGAACCCAAAGCACACCGTCCCATGGATCGACCTCGACTTACCGCTAACTAGTTGTTTGTTGAGTATTATAAATGTGTTTGATTGGATTAGTGACGACCTCGACCACATCACATAAATAAGCACAAAATCGATTTCCCCCAATTTGAGTTAGGGTTAGAGATAGCTGATTAAATTGATTAAAATGGATGAAATCAAAGAGAAATGAGATGAATACTTACTTGGTGATGTTAATGGATGAACAAATCTTGAAAATTGATGACGAAAAAGATGTTTGCAAGTGATTTAAGGTGAAGAAAGTGAAGAAAATGAGAAAGATAGAGTGAAGGAGTACCGTCGGGGATGATGTTGGAAGCATATGAGGATTTTTCATTTTACCCGTCTAACAAATAGAAGCAAAAAGACGTAGGAAATCACGTCCCCGATCGGGGCCAGCCCACCCTAATCGGGGCTGACCACTTGTCCATGTTGACTTTTCTCTACTCCGTATTGTTTTAATTCCGTCCCATTTTTGAAAGTTACGTCCCCGAAAGGGTTTTCTCGCATGGGGACGTGTGAATATCCTCCTTAAGCCTTCATATCTTTTTCATTTACCTATAAATCACAAAACAAAACACCATTAAGTCTAGTAATTATTTCTAAATCTATGAAAACATTAAAAATGCGAAAAAAAAAAACAAATAAAAGCTTGGGTTGCCTCCCAAGAAGCGCTGGTTTAACGTCCTGGACGACGTAAAAAGCTTGAATTGGTATAAACTTCAACAAGTAGAGGATGAATGGTGACTTCCTCTATTAATCCAACTATCATATTCTCATGGTAGACCTTTAAACAATGGCCATTTGCTTTGCATTTTTCGCCATTTGTGGTCATCACTTCAACAGAACCGAACTTGTTGACATTTGTGACGGTAGATAGACCGGACCACCGTGATCGTAACTTTCCCGGAAATAGCTTGTAGCGGGAATTGAAGAGAAACACCTTGTCACCAATTTAGTTGCAAAAACCGCTTCTCTCCACTCAACTTTGCATCCATGTTAAGCACTTTTACCGCCCAATATGCCTTGTGTTCCATCTCAACGGGAACATGGCAATCCTTTCTATAGTCTCCTTGGTAAATAGGGGTGTTTCAAAGACTGTAATACCCGTCCTTTAGGGACCCATTGACCGTCATTCACTGACCTTAGACACATGTGTAGACCTTTGGTAGCCTTACGAATTTAGCCTTACGACATAGTAACCCTTTGAGTTTAGGAGGCTCGATCTAGCGGAGGATACTCGATCGAGTAGCTGAGTCACTCGATCGAGTATAGGCCACTCGATTGAGTAAGTTACATACTCGATCGATTAATTTGGAGTTAGCGGTAAAATATAAATCGTGGGATCGTGAAACCAAAATCATTTCATTTCATTTCTCCTAAACCTAACTGTCGTCACATCTGTCTCCTTTACCCATATTCATCCTTTTGAAGCCTTTAAGAGTTGAGACACCATAAGGATGGGAAGCATGAGTCGGGTAGCGGTCTTATCGCCGGAATGTTATGTATAGGTATGTCATCATCATCATCGCCTTCCTTAGTTCCGTTCATGGTTTTGGTCGTAGTAATAGATTGTCATACTATTTGTAATACGTGGTTATAGTGGTTGCTTGTCGTCTTATGGTCGTATGCGGTATTTCTGCGGTTTGCTAAAGGTAGGGTTTCCCTACTGAGTTATTGGTTACATTCTATTAGATGATTGGTTGATTGATGATGGTTGTTAATGTTGTTGATCTATGTCATATTTGAATTGGTAATTGGTAATTGGTAATTGTTGATGTGTAGTTGGTTGGTTGTGTTTGTCTGTGATTCGCGAGGTGCGTCCTCGGCTGAGTGAAGTCACTTCCGGGAGTGGCTTCACGCCCTTAATTCGTCCCTTGTGGTTCCCGTCACAAGGGGGATGCGCACATTAAGGAACTAAGGTTTTCGCTCGGTGTTGATGAGTGGGGAATAGGTGGGAACGACTGCTGTCCCCAACTAGCGGCGAGGGGTTGGGTGTATGTTTGTTGTATCTAGTTTTTGTGTGTTCCTTTTAGTACTGACCTTGTGTGATGTCGTCTGTGTTTTCTTCTAGTGTTGTGTCTGCCGTGATCCATTTTGGTGAGCAGTTGGTCTTAGCATGTTGATATGTGGAGGTTAGCTGGGTTCCTTGGATGGACGTGTCTTCCACGAGTCATGGCAGAGATAGTATCACGTAGTTGATAGATATCACGAGTTGTATCTTTTATTTTGTTGATAACTTGTAAATAACTTTATTGTTCTTTTATTGACGTTTGATATTTACTATTCCTCGGGCAACCGAGATGGTAACGCCATTATCTGCTGGGGAAGGTCTTGTTAAGGATCCTTGTTAGATGGGGGTGTTACAAAGTGGTATCAAAGCGACGATTTTGGAACCAGTAACCAATAAGCCTAATGAACGTAGTGAGTCTAATAAAATGAACCTGGTGTATGTGTGTTGGGAGCCCCGACAATTGCTTGATTTTATATGGTAAGTGTAGATACCTCATTTGTACACCTCTCGCCAACCACCCACTGATGATTGGGCCGCATGTTTTATACACAGAATGATTTATAACAGTCCACAAGTTCATCATCAAGTGATGGCTCAAACACGTGAGTCAACCCCTGGGTCGTCATCTACGCATTGATACAGTCGTTTTGACAGTAATTAGAGTTCATTTGGAGTCCGGGTAAAAAACCGCTTCATTTTCTAAAAACTGTTTAAATGAAAAGTCGGAATATTCCGGAATGTTCTAGAATTCTCTAGATATTTATTCCTAATTTAAATTAATATTTGAAGTAAATATCTACCGTAATATTGTGTTTCATGGAATAAGGAATGTAAATATACCAAAATTCTATAATAAAACGCGGAAATCTTTCTTGCCGAGGAAAAAACCGCTGGAGAAAAGATGCAGCAAATGCTGCGCCTCTTCGAAGAAATACAGTAGTTGCTGCGCCTCTTCTCGAGTCCTCTATTCACATTTTCCAGAATATTTTCAAGATTTATTTCTAAATCCGTGTCATTCCAAAACTCTTCCATATGTTTAGTATAAATAGAGGCCTTCGGCCTCCATATTTGGCACGCGAGTATTCCGCCCTTTCTCTCTCTCTCTCTCTCTCTCTCTCTCTCTCTCTCTCTCTCTCTCTCTCTCTCTCTCTCTCTGCATTCTAGACTACGCTGTTTCAATACCACAGTTTTCTGAGTCTAGTATACTCGGCCAAATAGGGCTTACTCTGCCGAGTAGGTGTGTCATGTGTTTCTGGACAGTTTACATCCCAGAAATACTCGACCGAGTATGGGAATACTCGACCGAGTAGAGGATTCTCGTCCTAGTATACACTATACTCGACCAAGTATCCGGTCTGACGGGTTTAATTCCGCTGTTTGGTGAAGGTGATTAGGGATTATTATAAATTACGCTTTTACGGTTTCTAAATCATTTTACCAAAATTCAACGACGCTCATATCTCTCTAATCACCCTAATCACTCTCAAGGCTAATTGATCGATCGCAAGTCTACACTTTCGTCTCTTGTCTTGATTTTATTGGTAAGTCTCTAGTACTTTGTAATCAGCTAATATGTTGTCTTTTAGGGTTTGGCCCTAATTATTGTTTTGGGATAATTTGGGTGAAGGGTTTATAGTGATGGTATGTGATTATTGTGTGTAGGTGACGGTGTCATGGAGTATTGCTATTGATTGCTTGTGTGTGCTTGGATTCCGGAAAGGTAGGGTTTCGCTACTCTGTTTACTGTTTAATCATTATAAGTATATGTTTGTATTGTTGTACGATTGTTTATCTCTGTAGATACCTTAGGTGGCACATGTCCACAATCTGCTGATCGTTGTTGGTGTGTTGGAATTGATGTTGGTGATGTGATGGTTGTTGATGATGTTCGTGAGGCGCCTCCTCGGCTGAGTGGAGTCACTTGCGGGAGTGGATTCACGCCCTAGTTTCGCCCTCTGTGGAACCCGCCACAGGAGGGGATATGCACATTAATGAACAGGGTTATCGCTCGTTGATGAGCGGGGATTTGGTGGGGATTGGCTGCGGTCCCCCACTGGCGGTGTGGATTACCTATTGTGATGGGTAATCTGGCAAGGCTACACACTTTAGTGTGTAGCCAGTTACTATGTGAGATCGGGAGTTGAAGGTGTGATGATCAACAGTTTGCTTTTCGTACTTGTCTTATTTTGATTATGCAGTGAACTTACCCCGTTATTGTTGTTTTGTAAACCTGTGGTGATCCATTCGAGGATGGTGAGCCGATTGTGATAGGTGATGGTTGCCTTTAGCTACGGGGACGAGATGGGATGTCATCACTTCGAGTCTATCTTCCGCTGTTACGAGTTTAGCTGTTTTTGATTTCAGTTGTATTGAGATCTTTATACTTTCCTTTGAGTTAGCTTGAGTTAATGTAATCGTTAACGCTTTATACTTTAATAAATGTTGTTTTGGAATGATAACTTTGATATACTAATCTCGGGAAACTGAGATGCTCATAGTCTCTCATGCTAAGGTGGTCCTGGTAAGGCACCTTGGTATGTGGGGGTGTCACAGCTATTGCCTTTCGACGCCTACGTGCTTGATCAATCGACCACGTAAGCTCAGATTATTCTAAGTCCCAGTCACGTTGCACAAACCGACAAACTTAACCAACTCCACCTTTAATCAACCTAATCAATCTACTAAATCCTCGAACGAGGGCACTTTCCACGCATATTCGAGTCGAGCAATCACTAAACGATAACTTTAGTCACTCTCGTTTCGTCAAACATGTAAGTCTGAGGGTGTATATCCCATTTTATTATTGTACTTTTATTTTGTATCGATTAATGTAAATCTATAGCAAGAGCACATTCGAAAACCGATTTAAAATGAACCTTTTAAAGCCGTTTTAAAGAAACAGCAGAGGTCAGACGTTGAGAAGAAACGCAGCAGCTATGCCTTCAGGAAGGATCGCAGCCTTGCGTGCCTCTTCCAGAGGCTGCCTGCTGCTCATGCTCTTCTTCTTCTACCTCGACTTCCTGAAAATTTCCTCCTTTTTTTATTCTTTCATTTTCCTTCATTCTCTTTGTTATTTCAGTATATAAATCATATTTTAACAACTCCCTTTAATTACACTACTTAAGTCGTCCTTAATCCCGAGTAATTCAATACTGTTGGAGTATGTGTCCTCAACAATAGTGCGATCATATAATCAAATCTCATAATAAGAATACGTAAAGGGATGATTTAATATATATATAGTCAACTGATCTACATTAATCGATAATGATTGGCTAACTAGAGTTTGACATTACTGTCGTTTGACGGTGGTGATCAGTTGATCCCTTAAGGTCACACCTAAAGGATGAAATCCAAATAGATAATTAATTAATTGTATTTGATACAGATTAATTAATCCCTTATTTATGTGAGTTGGATTTTATATCTTATTGTAATATGATTAAATAAGATTGATTTAGTGAATTAAATGTTAATTTACTAAATTAAGTTGAGGTTTTTTGAATATTTCAAAGTAGAGGTAATTAGTTATTTATATTCACAAGGAGTTGTAAATTTAACTAACTAGTAATTATGGGACCCATTATAAAGTGATATAATGGTAGTATACTACTTAAGTGTTGAGTGTATATTATTTGATTAATAGGGATATTTAATTGCTAAATAATCATATTAATAATTAATTATATAAGATAATTGACCACATGATTTATTACCATTTGTGAGACAAATGTCAAAAATCAAAATGGACTCCATTGAGCCTAGGTAGCCGGTTTTGTGTAGGAATAATAAGGATTATTCTTTACTACTACCACACTCAATGCATGTGATGATGATTATCTTATATAAAACATGATCATTGCATTATCTTACATCACTCTACCTATAATTACAAGTAAGTAAAAATAAGAGCAAACGATTCCTTGCTTGGGTATGTGATTGCCGGTTCTGAGGGCTCTTTAAGAGCACATTTTGTTCTCATTTTTGTGACTTACTTGTACACATACAAGATTTCTTATCTTTCTCACAATATAATATCACTCCTAATATTATTAAGAGTAGTAGTACTTACATATTGCTAGTGTAGTAATGTATGTAATATTAGAGTAAAAACTAGGGAATATTTCTACTTAATATCTAGTTAATATTAGTAGAGATTTTGGGTTAGTCTTGGTGCAACTAAGAGGAGGTATTCTACTATGGATGCTTGAAGGTTTTTGGAAAATCATCTTAATATCTTATCTAGCTCAAGATCTAGATTTGGAAGGAGTCCAAATCTAGTGCCCATGAATCCGTCTCTTCAATGTAAGGAAACCCGATTTTCTTCCTTATTTCTTTATTTTGTTATGCATGCACTAGATCCACATAAATATATATTATGGGTAATTTATAAAATGAATTAGATGAGTCTTATAGGGGTATATGAACCCAACAATTGGCATCAAGAGTTTTGGTGTTGCATGCATAATCGGTTTGGTTTTTCCGAGTTAAATGTAACTTAATTAAAACTAGAAATTTTGTGATTTATGTGATAAAGCCACAAAATTAATTTGCATGTTATGAATTATGGTCCTAAAATATATTTAGGTCATTTTGATGATTTAAGGATAATTATTGCTTATTTTAATGATTTTTAGTGAAATAATTGCATTTTAATGAATAAAATGACATTTTTTAACTAAAAATATTTAAACTTCACTACTAGCCGTGATTTTTTAGTATGACCTCACATGCATATTTTTCATATTATTGTATGTAAAATTTCAGATCATTGTGATTAGTTTTGCATGTTTTATGATTTTTATGTGATAAAAATGGTATAAATGGAGGTTAAATGACTAAATATAGTTAAACTTTGAAACAGACCATGAAATTTTAATATAATGTCAAATGTATATTTTACATATTGTATGTAAAATTTGAGATAAATTTGATTTATTATGCATGATTTATAATTTTAATGGTTAAAATGATATAAATAGTGACTATTGTATATATGATATGGACATTAGATCTAAAGTTGCATGATAAATTTTGATTGATTTGGAATGTTTATTTATTTTTATGTGATAAAATCGATAAAAGAGCAACTTTATTGCTCATAAAAATTAATTCGAAATGTTTGGTTGAAATTTTGCCATTTCCAGGTTCTGGATATTATTCAAGAATGTTCGAAATTTTTGGTTGAAATTTTGCCATTTCCAGGTTCTGGATATTATTCAAGAATGTTAAAAATTTTGATTTTGATTTTGATTTATTAATCAAGTAAATTAGATATATTTTGTGGGCAAATTTTATTGAGTTTTTGGAATCTTGATAATATTCCAGTATTTACAAAAATGTGATTTCGAATTTGTCCAAATTTTTATGATTTATTGGGAATTATTTCATAATTATTATGATTAAAAGAAGTTTAAATAAGCAAAAATACAAAACCAAGTTAAATTATTGTCAAATGTCTAGTGAAGACTAATTTTTGAGTCCTAAGAAGGTTAGGATAATTAACTTGGGCTTAAATTTGATTTAAGTATTGATTTGTGATTTTAATAAGTTATTATCAAGCATTTCCATAAAACCGGATCATGTACGATATAAGTTTTAGTAGGGCGATTTGGCACATTAATTTGGCATGTTAGACACATATATTAATGCTGCATTTTTATCGATGAATGTCACAATTTTATTTATGTAATTTTGAATTATGTAATTTTATCTTAGTATGGCCTTAGTTTTAATCAGTATTACCCGTAATATAAGGGATTACCGATTCGGTAGTAATTTTAATGTAATCTCGTATCACTTTTATTTTTACTAGATTTATTTTTCCAAATGTGTAATAGAAATGCTATGTAATTTTATTATTATTTTTAATTCTGGAGTTCCTTCAAGACGGTGCCAATCGAAAAGGCGTTCCGATCAAGACGGAGTCCTTGGGAAGCGTGCCACTTGAAGTTCAAGGGACCAACGGAGTTGGTTTCCGAATTTGTAAATAAAATATTAGATTTTCTATTTTAAGAAGGCCATACTAGGAAATTTATTTATTGCTTTGCGTTATTTTTATATGTTATATGCATTGTCAAATCGCCATTAACATCACATGCATTTTTATATATTTATAAATCGTCTTTTCGACCGTGTCGATTATAATTATCATTAGTTCACTAATATAGTTCACATAAAAGTGATAGATAATAAATCGACAAGACCTCTCAAATATTTAAAATTGAGATTAGCCTTTCCAAATAGTAGAACCCATGAATCCCTTTGACATTTGGGGTAGATTTAGTTTCCCGGGGTACTTTCATTTTTCATTGGGTAAGTGGGGTAATAAAACGTTATTACACGCGAAATTTGGTTGGACTCAACGGGATATAAAGACTAGTCTTATGTTCCGGGGCTAAAGATGAACTTAATGTAATTTCATCGATCAAGAGTTCTAATTGTAGAATCGGTTAAAGAGTTAACCCACCGAGTTATATTAGTGAGGGATGTATCAGTTTCCCCATGGCCGAGTTAATACGGATTTGGATCTCGGAATTATTTATATAATTGGGTGGAGGTCATTATGTAAATGCTAAAACATGCTAAAATGTTTTCATATATTAACGATGAATGTTTATTTTCCCACTATTTCGTTGTTTTATGTTGTTCTTTATCATTTCTCGTATTAATATACGATATCAATTCGATTGTAACACGAGTCTCCGCTAAACCAATATTACTAACGACAAATATAATCTCTTTCTAAATCCTCATATGAACCGTTTAAATAGGGCATGGACTAGTTCCATAAGAATCGTTCTATTCCATAAAACTCCATAGGAGTTGTCTTATGTCATATAAGATTAGCATCTTAAAATTCCTAACATGTCTATGTATGATTTCTTGTGAAGAAATATGACTAGAGGTAATGATTAGTCAAATATGTTTTGATAATTCTTCTATGCATCAATGGTTCAAAAGTCTTATTGCTCAACCTAAACACTTGTCATCAAGCACTTAAGTTGTTAAGAACATGACAATATTAAATTGGTAAATGGATTTGTCAGAAATTTTGATTGACCAAATACCACAATAGAGTTCATCTTTGTGAAGGATTAACTAGGAATTTATATGAAGGTAAGCCTTCATCAAGTAGAAATTCTTAAAGTGAGTGGGAGCAATAAGAAGTAAGTACCTATCTTAATCGTTAAGGATAGAACTAGGTTCGAAAGAGAAGGTGTTAGACCCTTTAATAGATACAAAACCCAATAAGTAAAGATCAAGGAAGTTGGTCGTGTGATTCCAACATATTCCTTCCTGAATATCTATGACATTGACATTGCATTCTTGCTAATTACCACATCATGAGTAGTTAATACAAATTTGTGAATCATGTTAGAAATTGCCACATTTCATGATTATGAAATATGGCAAAAGGATGTCAAAACCACCTTTCTAAATGGGTATTTAGAGGAGGATGTGTTCATAACACAGTCCGACAGTTTTGTAAAAATCCTTAGAATCCTAACATTGAATAATTGTATGATGACTAGCATGAATGAAATTGATATGAATGGAACAAGGGTAGTTACCATTTCATCCATGAACATATGAATGTTGTAGTGTACTCATTTTAGTTTTGTATTTAGAATTGTACCTCAATAATTGTTATGATGTACACTAAGTCTAAATAAGAATATAATTCAAGTTTTTGTATAAAACGCAATGGGTTTCTCTATTATGCAATTAAAACAAGAGTTGTGCCCTTACATACCACGATTAAGTTTATGGTGAGACCATACAAATCAAGGTAATTATATTCAAACTAAAAATAAATGTCATATATACAAGACTCAAGTTGGTGACCCCCAATCATTTCTCAATTCCCGATTGAAATTCGCATTTAGAAACTAGTTTTGACTAGTGTCCCAAACCATTTGATTGGGAATCTCTTGGTGTGTGCAAATCTTGTATTCAAAGCAAGACAATTAATGATTTTTCCTGTAAAAGGATTATGAATAGAGCAAGATATTCGCACTATTTACATCTTAAAGTGTATGGTCGAATACAATTTCAATCAGAAAAGGTTATTACTTTTTCATCTCTTCTACCAATGAACTAGGTAGATACTTGGTATCCACTTAATGAGGTAAGAAGAGAAATTCTTTGAATAAGTTCAATGAATGTTTAAAAGGTATTAAAACCTAGACAAGTATAAAAACCAAAGTATTAGTACTTTGTTAAAATGGGAAGAATAAAGTGATGACTTTTATTTGCACCAAAAGAGAGTGATATGGTATCACAAGTTCACTTTCATTACGATATGATTGAATCTTTACTATAAAGTTAAAAGTAGTTTCTATCACAATTTGTCTAGTATTTATTTATTCCACTAAAACAAAACATAGTTAAAGCAATCAAGTACAATTCATATACGATATGATAAGGCATGGTACCTAAGTTGTAGCTTGTTTTAGAAGAAAGCATGTGGCTTTGTAACCCAACTATCACGAGAACAACATCTTTATGGCTCGTGATGCTGTCTTTTGAGAAAAGAGGATTAGTTATTAAAGACAGAGTGGGAGAAAATGTTCAAGAGCCACAAACTGAGAATAAGACATAGGAAGATGTTCTTTCTTGGTCAAAATCAGTAATTATTTCTTCGAAACATAAAGTGGACATGAGTCATGTTATTTTTTGAAAGTAACAAACCTGTAACTTATTTAGATGCTTTATCTAGTTTCAACTCCGCAAATGTCTGAAATGAGCATAAACATGAAAAAGTCTATTAAACTTAGTTGGTTGGTGGCAAAAGGCTTTGCACGCAACAACAACGCTTCATTGTATTCGGATATGATTTGATATAGTTGGATTTTAAAATCATCTTTTTGTAAATCGCAACAGTCTATTTTAATATCCGAATACTGTTTGATTTTAAAATCATCTTGCATGAGTTTTGTAAATCGTAACTATCCTAAGGTAGGATACGAACTTAAGGATAAATATTAAGTAGATGTTAAGGAGTTTAATTATATGTTTTGATCATGTGTTAAAATTTTCTCGAATTGTCGAGTAGTTCTGTTTATACATGGAGTTTAGTAGGAGTAATGTGGTGTTACTAGTCTTATATGTAAGGGACATATTTATCATTATGAATGATGGAAGACTTGGGAGAAGAATAATACATCTCTAAGGTATCCAGACCTATAAAGATAGTTCTAAGAGGATATTAGCGTTAAATGAATATTCTTATATTGATAAGGGTCTAGACAAGTTCAAAAGTATTGAACATGTAGAAATTGAATCCACATGCTTCCGCTGCGGGATTAATTCATTACGCTAAGATGTATTTGTAATACTCCGTATTTATAGTCTTGGGGGTACTCTATAGAGTAGCTCTTACTCTGTCGAGTAAGGGTAAGTGTCGCAGCAAAATAGTTTCTGACCTGTTGGGCACTCGATCGAGTAGCTCGGGCACTCGATCGAGTAGGGGGGTACTCGATCGAGTACCTTGGGTACTCGATCGAGCGCCCGGTTTTACGGGGGAGTTTTCGCGGGTTTTGTTAATTATGCGATTAGGGTATTTAAACCAATTCGTCTTTGTTTTAAAACACTTTTACCAAAACCTAAAACCTGTTTAAGAGAGAAAGCAGCAGTTCTTCTTCCTAATCGCATCCTTAACGATTCCCGGAGTTCGATTCGATTCTCGTTGTTTTTCGTGTTGTTGGATTCCTTGCGTCGAGGGTAAGCTTCTAGCATAATTTTTATAATGTTTTGCTAGTTTTGGTCAAACCCTAATTTAGGGTTTGGGGGTTTTATGAGTAGTAAGTAATTGGTAGCCTTTACGTGTTATGTGTGATAGGAGGAGAATTCGTAGAGGAGCCGTTTTGAGACAGCTGTTTAGATCGTCTGCGTGTTTGCTTTCCAGGTAGGATTTCCTACTCAGTATTAGTCCCATAATGGGATATTGGTGATGTGCTGTAGTTAGTTGTTTGATATGATGATTGTGATTGTGATTGTGGTTGTGTTTGTTGATGGTTCTCGAGATGCGTTCTCGGCTGAGTGGGGTCACTTGCGGGAGTGATCTCACGCCCTAGTTTCGCCCTTCGTGGAACCCGCCACGGAAGGGGATGTGCACATTAATGATACTTATCGCTCGTATGATGAGCGGGGCTTAGGTGGGAACGGCCGGTCCCCCATCAACGGGGTAATGGTAGTCCAAAGGGACGATCGTTGTTGAGATGATGATGGGAGTTGGTGTTGTGTGTATGTGTGATGTTCAATGTTGTCTGTTTGCCTTATTGTTATTATCTATTTTGATTGTGTGATTAGTGCCCCGGTGTTGTTTTGTAAAACTGCGGTGATCCATTCGGGGATGGTGAGCGAGATATTGAGCGGTATAGAGATGGTTAGATGGCCACGACATGACGATAGAGTCTTCCGCTGTAGTTTAGTCTTTATTTACATTTCATTTGAGAACAGTTAGTTGGAATAATGTATTGTACTTTCAGTTGGTTTGAGGATTGTAACTTTTCATTAAAGCACTTATAATAAATGTTGTTTCTATTTTGTCTATTTGATTATCATACCTCGGGCAACCGAGATGGTGATGTCTCCATGCCTGAGTGGTCCTGGTAAGGCACTTGGAGTATGAGGGTGTTCAAATGGTATCAGAGCGACGATCCTGAAACCTGTAACCAATGAACTTAATGAACATAGGGAGTCAATTAAAATGAACCCGGGGTAAAAGTTGTAGGAGCTAGTGCAAAGGCTTGGGAGACGTCCTAAAGTCGCGAGGGGTCGCCCTACAGCTTTGAACCGGTCACGTGGGGTAAATATGTGTTGAGTCATGTGTGTGCTTAGTAACTTGTGTAACAATGTGATGGAATGTGATGATGGATGGATGTTTAAATTGAAAGTTGATGAGATGAAAGGAAGGTGATGATATATATATAAACATTGTTGATAGCATGATGGAATGTTTTATAACGTGGCAATTAATAGCATGAATGTTATGATATAATGTGATTTTATAAAGTTATCATGTTAGTATATGACGTAATATGCGGGTAGCTTTTACGTATTAGTGATACTTGATCGAGTGAGACCGACTCGATCGGGTAGGTTTTTGGCAATTTCGAGGCCGAATCGAGTTTTGGGGCACTCGATCGAGTAACCGGGGGTACTCGATCGAGTGAGGCCACTCGATCGAGTAGCCAAGACACTCGATCGAGTGGGTTAGAGATCAGAAGGTCTGTTTGGTTCGGGAGTTTGGGTACTCGATCGAGTACATAGGGGCACTCGATCGAGTAGCCCGTCACTCGATCGAGTGTGTTTGGGTACTCGATCGAGTGGGTTACAAGTTTAGTACGTATGTTCATATCTACCCTTCTTATATATGTATAGTTTCAAGATGCCGCCCAAGAGAAATGCCTTGTATGCACGAGCTGAGGTTATGACCCCAGATGATATCGTTAAGATGCTAGAGCACCAGGATGCTCTTACCGAGACCTTGAAGAGAGTGAATGAGGAAAAAGATAAGAGTAAGGAGAGGGAGGTTGATCCTTCTAAGATCGATCTCTCTACATTGCGAGGTTTAACCCGAAAGAATACAAGGGGATTGAGGAACCTAACTTTCTTGATAGTTGGTTGAGGGAGATGGAGAACATCTTTGGATTTGGTGCGTTGTCCCGATGAGATGAGAGTGGAGCAGCTGCATTTTATCGAGAGAGGCGGCAGCAAGTGGTGGGATTCAGTGAAGGTGAGCGCTAAGGATATATACATCAACCAAGGCTTACCCGCAATACCTTGGGAGAGTTTCGTAGAGTTTGAGGAAAGAGTTCGTACTGAGCATGTGAGGAGTAAGTTGAGGGAAGAGTTTGATAAGTTTAAGATGTCACCGAGATGTCTGTGGCCGAGTACTACAGCGGTTCAATGAGAAATCTAGATATCTTTGAGGATATGGGTTTGAGTGAAGAGAATCTGGCTTTGAGGTTTGAGCGAGGGCTAACTGCGAAAATTATGGATAAGTTACCCGTGGGAGTCCTTACTGACGTAAAGGAAGCATATGAGAGGGCTGGGAGAGCTGAGAGGCTAGTGGAGATGGCTCAGGAGAGGTCAGGAGGAGAGAAGAGGAAGTCTGAGAGTGAGGGTGGTGGCCAATCTAATTTCAAGAAAGGCAACCATAATCAATCTAAGGGATTTTCTTCTCGGATCCGGGTTTAGTCTTTGGAACTTCCTTTGGGCGTGGCCGAGGGAGTGTGAGTAATAGTTGGGGAGTGACCTGCTTTGGATGTGGTGGCGTAGGCCACAAGAGGCATGAGTGCACGAGTGCACCCGGATCTTTTCGAGACCCCGCACAGAGCTTCGCGAGCAACGACCGGTGGATCATGGCCAAACCGAGGAGGCCGAGCTACCAGTGGAGGCAACCGCAACGGCGGTAATTCTTATCAGAAGACACCGACGAACAACAACAACAATCAAGGGTCGGGTGCTAAGCCGACCGCATCACCGGCTTGTCCCGGGAGGTGGGCGAAAGACCAAAGGGCAAGTTGTTCATGATGGACAAGACGGCGGTGAGGAGGACGCGCATGTTATCACCGGTACATTCCTTGTTAATGGTATTCCTACGTTTGTTTTATTTGATTCGGGGCTTCTCGATCGTTTGTGTCTTGAGTCATGTAAAACAGTTGGGTTTGAGAGTATATGAGTCCGTTAGTGAGCGAGTTTTCATACCTTCGGGTGAGTCTGTACCATGTGGGAAGTTATTTAGAGATGTGTCTTTGATAGTTGGGCAAGTCGATTTCCCTGTAGACTTGTTAGAGTTTCCTTTTAATGGCTTTGAAATGATAGTTGGGATGGATTGGTTAGGAAAGTATAAGGCTAAGATAGACTGTCATCAAAAGAAAGTGTCCCTAAGAGGTCCTAAGGGTGTTAGTGTGTCTTACCGTGGGTTTTTAGTCAAACCCAAGGTTAAGTTGATTGTTACCTTGAAGTCTTATCTGAGGAAGGGATGTCCTTTGATCCCGTGCCATGTGAGAGATGATCGGATAGTGAGTCCAAAAGATTGATGAGATACCAGTGGTGGGAGAGTTTGCGGATGTTTTTCCGGAGGAGATTCCTGGGTTGCCACCGAAGAGGGAGATAGATTTCACCGTAGAGTTGAAGCCGAGGGACGGGGCCAATCTCTAAGGCACCGTACCGTATGGGTCCTAAGGAGATGGAGGAACTTAGGAAGCAGTTGGATGATTTGATAGAGAAGGGATACATTAGACCAAGTGTATCGCCTTGGGGAGCACCGATTACTTTCGTGAAGAAGAAAGATGGGAGCTTGAGGTCATAGATTACGGGCCGAACCGTGTGACGATAAAGAACAAGTATCCTTTGCCAAGGATAGATGACCTGTTTGATCGGTTGAGTGGTGCAACGGTCTTTTCTAAGATTGATTTGAGGTCGGGGTACCATCGGTGAAGAAGATTAGAGATGTGGATATACCGAAGACGGCTTTCACGTCGAGGTATGGCCACTATGAGTATGTGGTGATGCCATTTGGGTTGTCTAATGCGCCGCGGTGTTTATGGATTTGATGAACCGAATCTTCGAGAATATCTTAGTCTATTCTAAGACTAAGGAGGAGCATGAGGAGCATCTGAGGATCGTGTTGCAGACCTTGAGAGATCATGAGTTGTATGCTAAAGCTGTCCAAGTGCGAGTTATTAGAGGAAGTTGCTTTTAAGGGGCATGTAATCTCTAAAGATGGAGTAGTTGTGGATCCGGCAAAGATTGAAGTTGACAAAGTGGGAAGCACCGAAGAATGTCGGCCGAGGTTAGGAGTTTCTTGGGTTTAGCTGGATATTACAGACGGTTCGTGAAAGATTTCTCCAAGATGGCTAGACCGATGACGGCGTTGATGAGGAAAGAGAACAGGTTTCGTTGGGATGAGAGTTGTGAAAAGGCGTTCCAAACCTTAAAGGAGCGTTTGACCACAGCTCCTGTCCTAGCATTACCTGAAGGGAGCGAGAATTTCGAGGTTTATACAGACGCTTCGAAGAATGGGCTAGGATGTGTGTTGATGCAGAATGGTAAAGTGATTGCCTATGCTTCTAGGCAGTTGAAGCCTTATGAGGGGAATTACCCTACTCATGACCTGGAGTTGGGTCTTTGTGGTGTTTGCTCTCAAGATTTGGAGACATTACCTTTATGGAGCAATCTTTAAGGTATTTTCGGATCACAAGAGTCTCAAGTACATCTTCACGCAGAAGGAGTTGAACATGAGACAGAGGAGGTGGATGGAGTTGATTGGCGACTATGATATGGAAATCATCTACCATGAAGGGAAGGCCAATGTTGTTGCGGATGCTTTGAGTAGAAAGAGTGTGCATTCCTTGTGTACAACTCTATCTTTGATGAGGCCGAGGAGGAGGTAGCGAGTTTTGGAATTCATATGATGCTGAAAGGAGATGCCATGGGTGATATGACGGTACATATGGAGTTTTATGATGACATTCGGGATAAGCGTGGCTTTGGATCCTAAGATAGTTGAGTGGAGAGCTTGAGTAGAGAAAGGGACAGTGTCCCGGTTTTCCATTCATACAGATGGTAGTTTGAGGTTTGATGGTAGGTGGTGTGTGCCTAATGATGAGGAGTTGAAAAAGACAATCATGACAGAGGCTCATTGCACACCATATTCATTTCATCCAGGTGGAGACAAGCTATATAAGGACTTGAAGAACACGTTTTGGTGGCCTGATGAAGAAAGAGACAAATGAGTTTGTGTCCCGTTGTTTGACATGCCCGAGAGTTAAAGGGGAACAGAGAAGACCACAAGGTAAGATTCAGTCTTTGGAGGTGCACGAGTGGAAGTGGGAATCCATTTCCATGGATTTCATTGGGGGTTTGCCGAGGAGTCAACAAGGTAACAATATGATTTGGGTGATAGTGGATCGTTTGACCAAGTCACTCACTTTGTTCCAATGAAAGATACATGGACTAAGGCACAATTGGCTATGGCCTATCGAAAGAACGTGCTTAAGTTACATGGAGTCCCTAAGGACATAGTGTCTGACAGAGATGCGAGGTTTATATCGAAGTTTTGGAAAGAGTTGCAGGAATCGTTGGGAACAGCTTTGAAGATGAGTACAGCATTTCATCCTGCGGACGAGATGGGCGACAGAGAGAACAATCAAGACCCTTGAGGATATGTTGCGGGCCTGTGTGATGGATTTTGGTGGTAGCTGGGAGCAGAGGTTGGATTTGATAGAGTTTTCTTACAACAACAGCTATCACACCAGCATTGGTATGGCGCCGTTTGAGGCTTTGTATGGGAGGAGATGTAGGAGTCCAATCATTGGGACGATAGCGCCGAGGCAATGGTCTTAGGACCAGAGATGGTACATGAGATGGTGGAACAGATTAAGATGATCGGGAACGGATGAGAGCATATCGATTTATGCGGATCTACATCGTCGGGACATAGAGTTTCAGGTTGGGGACAAGGTTCTTCTGAAGGTATCTCCGATGCGTGGAGTTATGAGATTTGGGAAGAAAGGCAAGTTAAGTCAGAAGTTTATAGGGCCTTATGAGATCTTAGAGCGAGTCGGGAAGTTGCTTATCGTTTGGCGTTACCGCATTGGAGAGAGTGCACAATGTGTTTCATGTATCGCATTAAAGTATGTGAGCGACCCGTCACATGTGTTAGAGGCAGAGAGCTTAGAGCTGGATGAGTCCTTATCATACCTTGAGGTGCCTAAGAAGATCCTAGACCGGAAGGTTAGGAAGACCAGGAGTGGGGAGACAGTGTTGCTTAAGATCCTTTGGTCTAACCACGAGACTGAGGAAGCTACATGGGAGGCAGAAGATATCATGAAAGAGCGTTACCCTTTTCTCTTTGATCAGGTATGTATGGTTACGAGGACGTAACCTTGTTTCTTTTAGGGGGGTAGGAGAGGATCGCGAGAGTTTTTAAGAGCTTTTACACCATTCTTTTTCAGGTTGTGTCGGTATGTTGTCGGGATAAGTTGGGTTAGTGTCATGCTTTACCTTGTGTTTTGTTTGACCTTCGAGTCGGAAGACTTATGGGAGTACCTTTGTTTGGTAGTGGTTTGAACTTCGGGGACGAAGTTCCTTTTAAGGAGGGAAGACTGTAATACTCCGTATTTATAGTCTTGGGGGTACTCTATAGAGTAGCTCTTACTCTGTCGAGTAAGGGTAAGTGTCGCACAAAATAGTTTCGACTGTTGGGCACTCGATCGAGTAGCTCGGGCACTCGATCGAGTAGAAATACTCGATCGAGTACCTTGGGTACTCGATCGAGCGCCCGGTTTTACAGGGGAGTTTTCGCGGGTTTTGTTAATTATGCGATTAGGGTATTTAAACCAATTCGTCTTTGTTTTAAAACACTTTTACCAAAACCTAAAACCTTTTAAGAGAGAAAGCGGCAGTTCTTCTTCCTAATCGCATCCTTAACGATTCCGGAGTTCGGACGGTCGATTCTCGTTGTTTTTCGTGTTGTTGGATTCCTTGCGTCGAGGGTAAGCTTCTAGCATAATTTTTATAATGTTTTGCTAGTTTTGGTCAAACCCTAATTTAGGGTTTGGGGGTTTTATGAGTAGTAAGTAATTGGTAGCCTTTACGTGTTATGTGTGATAGGAGGAGAATTCGTAGAGGAGCCGTTTTGAGACAAATTTTTTAGATCGTAACGTGTTTGCTTTCCAGGTAGGATTTCCTACTCGGTATTAGTCCCATAATGGGATATTGGTGATGTCTTTGTAGTTAGTTGTTTGATATGATGATTGTGATTGTGATTGTGGTTGTGTTTGTTGATGGTTCTCGAGATGCGTTCTCGGTTGAGTGGGGTCACTTGCGGGAGTGATCTCACGCCCTAGTTTCGCCCTTCGTGGAACCCGCCACGGAAGGGGATGTGCACATTAATGATACAGGGTTATCGCTCGTACGATGAGCGGGGCTTAGGTGGGAACGGCTGCGGTCCCCACATCGGCTGGTCCAAAGGGATGGACGGTCGGTGTTGAGATGATGATGGGAGTTGGTGTTGTGTGTATGTGTGACATTCGGTTGTCTGTTTGCCTTATTGTTATTATCTATTTTGATTGTGTGATTAGTACTGACCCCGGTGTTGTTTTGTAAAACTGCGGTGATCCATTCGGGGATGGTGAGCGATATTGAGCAGGTATAGAGATGGTAATTGATAGTTGGGATGGCCACGACATGACGATAGAGTCTTCCGCTGTAGTTTAGTCTTTATTTACATTTCATTTGAGAAACAGTTAGTTGGAATAATGTATTGTACTTTCGATTGGTTTGAGGATTGTAACTTTTCATTAAAGCACTTATAATAAATGTTGTTTCTATTTTGTCTATTTGATTATCATACCTCGGGCAACCGAGATGGTGATGTCTCCATGCCTGAGTGGTCCTGGTAAGGCACTTGGAGTATGGGGGTGTTACAGTATTACCATTCTTAAACCTCGTATACTTGAAGTATGACGATATGTTACAAATCGAATCTTTGAGAGAAGTTTCTACATAACCACATAGTTCATTAGTAAGTACTCAGGAAGTACTAAAGATATGAAGCTAAGCATTTAGAAATGAAATGGATTTATGTGCAAGGAGTTACATAAAAACCATATTCTAAACACATAAGGATGGTTAGAGAACCATCTTGGCTAGATTATTTAAGGAAGATATTTGCTAGAAACGTCCTAGGCAGTTGAACAATGAGATATACACAATTAAAATTGAGTACACTTGCAATAATTAGATATGCAAGAAGGAAGGGATGATATTAGGATTCTGTTTATGAATTGGAGGAACTATGGTAGTTCGTTCCAATAACCGAAGATCATATCCCATTCCCTCTGAAGACAGTGGGAGCTATTCTAAGGCAAGATAGCCTATGTCTAGATTGGATCTAGACACATATACTCAAAAAGTTTTTATAATAAAGATTATACATAACAAAGGGTAAAGGTATATAGTAAAGTTGAAATTTACAACCATATACAAAATTAAATATGGATTATAGATTATGTAGTAATTTATATTGTATGAATTTTACATATGTTATAATACATTCGTCATTAGAGTTTAATTACAAACTCTTTTATTACTTTATTATATCCAAATAGGTTGTTGAGACAATATTGAACCCTATTAAAGTGAACTGGATTAACATAGTATTGGCCCCTAGTTGCTTATATGAGGTGATGTCTCCAAGTGACTAGAGTGTGATGCGATTGATGGCAAGTTCATGTGCCATAGAGTCATAAGAGATGACTAGTCGATCAGATAGGTAGACTGTATGAGACACTCTGTCGGGCAGTGACCGCTTATAGAGTTCTGGTAATTCATATAGCCTGGTCGTGGCGAGAGCTACTATAGTATTCTTTTGAGTCAATTCTTTGACTAGAGACTGTTCATCCAAGTTGATACAGTTTCTGAGTGACTTTAAATTATGCTCTACGACTTTCGTAAATGAGGTCAAATGGGCATCTTTTGGGTCATGATGAGATGTGGCTAGACAAAGGGAATAGTGCGATAGGAATTGTCTGCCCCCTTGTCATAGTTATTTGAAATCTCAAGGCCACTCGAGGAGTAGTGAACTGGAAATGCGTGGCCACGCTCGAAAAGTATCTACGGTAGATAATTCCGGTAAGACAATTACTCTCCAGATCGAGGAAACCACTCTAGATATGATGACATGCAAGTACGACCTGCAAGACACCATGCATTGAGTGGGAGATTGTAATAGGACAGGAGAATTGGTGACGCACACTTGTCTCGGACAAGTGGGAGATTGTTGGGGTATGTGTCCTCAACAATAGTGCGATCACATAATCAAATCTCGTAATAAGAATACGTAAAGGGATGATTTAATATATATAGTCAACTGATCAACATTAATCGGTAATGATTGGCTAACTAGAGTTTGACATTACTGTCGTTTGACGGTGGTGATCAATTGATCCCTTAAGGTCACACCTAAAGGATTAAACCCAAATAGATAATTAATTAATTGTATTTGATACAGATTAATTAATCCCTTATTTATGTGAGTTGAATTTTATATCTTATTGTAATATGATTAAATAATATTTGATTTAGTGAATTAAATGCTAATTTACAAAATTAAGTTGAGTTTTTTTGAATATTTTGAGGTAGAGGTAATTAGTTATTTATATTCACAAGGAGTTGTAAATTTAACTAAGTAGTAATTATGGGACCCATTATATAATGATATAATGGTAGTATACTACTTAAGTGTTGAGTGTATATTATTTAATTAATAGTGATATTTTATTGGTAAATAATCATATTAATAATTAATTATATAAGATAATTGACCACATGATTTATAAGCATTTGTGGGACAAATGTCAAAAATCAAAATGGACTCCATTGAGCCTAGGGTAGCCGGTTTTGTGTAGGAATAATAAGGATTATTCTTTACTACTACCACACTCAATGCATGTGATGATGATTATCTTGCATAAAACATAATCATTGCATTATCTTACATCATTCTACCTATACTTACAAGTAAGTAAAAACAAGAATAAAAGATTCCTTGCTTGGGCATGTGATTGCCGGTTTTGAGGGCTCTTTAAGAGCACATTTTGTTCTCATTTTTCTGACTTACTTGTACACATATAAGATCTCTTATCTTTCTCACAATATAATATCACTCGTAATATTATTAAGAGTAGTAGTACTTACATATTACTAGTGTAGTAATGTATGTAATATTAGAGTAAAAATAGGGAATATTTCTACTTAATATCTAGTTAATATTGTTGGAGCTTGTGTCCTCCACAAATTAGTGTGATAACATTTATAAATCTCTTATAGGTTCACAAGGTTATACTTCGTATTTTATCAGTTGATTAACGATTACCTAATAACGGTTGGCTTGCTAGAAAGTTTGACGTTATTATCATACAGATGGCGGTGATCAACTGGTCCCTAAAGGTCACACATATAGGATGTGTTTGAGAGATGTGGTTATGGAAATGTAATCACATTGATGCCTTATATGACTAAACAGTTAGTCAATGTGTTGATGAGACGATTATTTAATGCCGATTAAATAATATTAGTTGAGACGAATTAACTGTCAATTCGTAAATTGAATATAATAAGTTATATTTAATTAATGTATATGATGTTAGCTTGGACGAATTAATATGTTCATTCGTAATTAAATGTAATCGGTTATATTTAATCAACAAGATGAATGTGTCATAGTGGTAATAGTAAGGGTACTCAAACCAAGAGGTTATGGGTTCGATCCTCAGTAGATGACAATTTATAAATAACACATTTTTATACATTAAGGAAACATCTAAAAATAAGAGGATTTTAATCCTCCTATTTTTTTTCGGCCCAAAACCGAATGGAAGAAAAAAAATACTTTCTTATTTTTTTCTCCTCTTGTTTTCGGTTGTATTAGGATAGATAGGGAGATCATTTGCTCTCTCTCTCTTTAACCTAATTCTAACCGACCTCCATCTCATCAAAAGAAAAACACAAAACCTAAAAATTAATCAGTTAATTTGTGGATTGATTCTAGCAAAATCAAAGGGCATTTTGAAGGAAAAGTAGATCTATATACTTAACATATTCATATATGTTTCAAATTTATTTAGTCATAAAATAAATTACTAATCTTATGCATGCAAACATCAATAGTTAAGAGAAGAAATCGGTTCCTTACATTGCATGTTTCGGATATTTGGGCACTAGTAAGGTCACCTACCTTACTTAGTTCTTGAGCTTTCCTTATAGATGAACAAGATTCAAAGGTAGAATCTCTCCCAAAGACATATACCCAAGGAACACTCATAATAACTAATATTATTTGTACTAGAAATAATACTAATCTTAATTATAAATTCATACAAAAAAAATGTATTTCCTCTTGTATAATTTCGGCCAAGAGGAGTAAATGATTTTTGTGGTTTTTTTCTTTCTCTAAAAATGTCTCACCAAAAATGTAGAGAAAAAACATAATAATCTTACACTTGAAAATTATGTAAAGAAGTAGTGAATGAAAATAAAAGAAAAGCCCCTTGTCTTTTCTATGTAGAAACCGATTGGAAGGGAAGGAGAGCCCAATGCATGGGCTAATTTTTCTACCCAAGAAATGTAGGCTTGCATGGCTACATATAGGTAGGTCATCATTGTGTTTTCTCTTATTAAAATAATTGATGTGAACATTTTTTGCGCACATTTAGTCCTCTAATTGAGCCTATTTTGCATACTATTATAGCATTTCATGGCCATTTTATCCGTCAAAACCTTCCTATTTGCTTTTCTATCGCATTTCATATGTTTTGTAGAAAAGGAGATAATAAGGCGGAAATTCCCGTCTTTCGCGCACATTTGGAAGCTACTTGACGATAATAGATGGACTAGTATGAAGAAGAAGCAAGGACTAAAGACCAATCCCGCAAGAATAAAATGAAAATGAGCAAAAAGGGAAGAAAAGAAGAAGAACCACTGCTGAAGAACAATCCGAGCGGATTGTCTCAAATCCGCCCGTCTCCACTAAACAATCCGAGCGTCCTGCTCTGAATCCGCTCGGATTCCTCCACCCGAATCCGCCCGGATTCTCTTGAATCCGCTCGGATTCCTTTGCCAGATTCCGCCCGTCCCGACTCCAAAACGCACGGATTTATTCTTAGCACGATTTCGTCTTCCCCAAGCTACAAAGAAAGAAGGCCTTCCTTCAAAAGATACCGGCTCCTCCCTGCTCAACTTCCAAAAGTGTAATTACTAGTTTAGCCCTTAAGTTAACCCTAATGCATCCCACCTAATTTCCACTATAAATATCCCATCTTTGTAATTAATCGGGTGTGGAGTTTTTAGGAGGAAACTCTCTTAGATTAGATTAGGAGTAGATTAGAATAGATTACTCTTTAATCTTTCCACAAATTACACATTAATCTCTCCTTAATTATTGTTCAAGTTTATTATTCAAGTTTATTATTGGGAAATTGAAGATTATTGGGTTATTATTGGGAGATTGACAACCTTCCATCAATCAATCAAGTTTCTTCTATTATTCTTTGCTTTATTATTTGGATCATCTCAACTTTGGTATAATTACTTTACTCTTTAATCTTTATTGTTCATTTCTTCATTCTATTATCATGTTTATACTTGTTGTGATGATTGACACCATTAATGACATGTTTCCCATGATGATGAGTGAGTAGTTACTTAGCTAGGATTAGTGGGTGATTAAGGAAAACCAACATAGGATTGATTCATGCTTAATCTAATATGTTCACATGATTAAATTGCTTGCTTGTTGTGATCTCAACTCATGCACATGTTATGTTTGATGAAATGCTAAGCCTATGAATCCTTGCATTTTTACCATCTTCTATCTACTCAACTTGACTTGTAAGATATAACCCAACTCGAGTCTTGTTAGATCATGCATAGAAGTGTAGGGAAATATCCGTATAAAACCCATAAATTGAAGGATTATAACGCAAATTTTATACGTGATTAATAGTCATAAACGAAAAACATAATGAAACGATAAAGATTAAGCAATAACCTCCGGTCCTAGTGCAATTCGGCAATGAGAGATCAAAGTAGATCTCCCCCTAATTGTTGCACCCAAGATTGTCCGAGAAATGCCCTTGTGCTAGAATTGAATCCTCTAATTGCCTTGCAATATTGAGAGGATTGTTTTGTGAGGTTTTGTTGGATGAGAGATCCGAATTTTGAGAGGCAATTTTCTCAAAACCCTAATGTATTTTTGCAAATGACAATTAGGTTACAAAAGAGGAGAGACTCCCTCTTTGTATGCTTCGGCCGTGAGCTTTAGATGGGGAGAGTGGGCTTTCCACTTTCTCTTATTTTTAACTCATGGTACGACCCGAAATGCGCTAAATGTATATGACACGGTTTTATCATAAATCGTCATCGGTTATCGGTTATGAAAGCATCAACTAATAATACGGATTAGTTGAAACATTAATACATGTCCGACAAAGACGATATTGTATAATTATATTTATTCAATATACATTAATCAAATATAAATCGTTTATATTCAATTTTACGAATAAACTGTTTAATTCGCTTTAGCCATTATTATTTAATCCGTATTAAATAAAATATCTCAACATCACATTTTTGACTAATTAATAGTCAAATAACTCAGACTAACTGGTTAGTCTAATTTGGCATCTACATGACTGTATTTTCATACCGTCACATCTCTCAAACGTATCCTATAGGTGTGACTTTTAGGGACCAGTTGATCACCGCCATCTGTATGACAATAACGTCAAACTTATCTAGCAAGCCAACCGTTATTGATAAACGTGGACCAACTGATTATGATACAAAAGTATACCCTTTGATCCTTTTAGAGATTTATAAGTCCTTGCACTAACTGTAAAGGACACCAGCCCCAACAAGCTCCCACTTGTCCGTACAAGTATATGTGCAATGACGTTATCCGCACTAACTGGAGGACACCACCTCCAACAAACTCCCACTTGTCCGTACAAGTGTATGTGCGATAACCGATTCTCATATTCATTTAAAATTTCTCCCACTCAATGTAAAACAATTTGCAGATCCGGATCCGTAAAGGTCGTATTTTACAATCGATCTGTATCTAGAGTGGTTTCCCCGACTAGAGAGTAACTTAACTGATAAAACGAATCCGTATCCGAGCATGGCCATGCATTTCAGTTACAGCTCCTCGAGTGGCCCTGAGAAATGTCGAGTACCTGATAAAGGCTGAATATCTCCTTCAACTCGAACTCCTTCCGATCTAAGCACGCATGAAATGACCCGAAAACAATCTACTTGGCCCCCGTTACGGATGACCGTGAGAAAGAAACCAAAGTCACCCAAAATCTGCCTTAGTCTCAAGAGACAGTCGATAGTCAAAAGAATCGACTCTTAGGATCACTATGGAGGTCCTATCCACGACCGGGCACCGAATGTTGTAAAACATTTAGGACTCCACGTTGATGTCACAATTGTGTCCTACGAGATATCCGTATAAATCGCCTCTGTGATTGGTCAGTCAACCTGTTGACTTATGGCTCGTTGAACCCACCATCAACCAACGTCACAAAATAATTACCTTTTGTTATCAGCTCACGTGGGTAATTAAGGACCAAAAATATAATGCTTGTTCAGTTCACTTTGTGGTGTTCAAAATTTGTCGTACAAATCCACATGAAAAACAAAATATATATAAAATATCAAAACGATGATGTCGTATAGAGTACAAAAGAGGATGAATCTAATCCATAAAAGAGTACTACAACTTAGGAACACGTTTAATTCCCATGGAATTAACGTGCCCTTCATGCTTATCTTGTCGTAATGGTTTAGTGAGAGGATCTGCTATGTTATCATCTGTAGCAATCTTTTCTATCACTACTTCCTTTTGCTCCACGTAATCCCGGATTAGATGAGCTTTCCGTTGTACATGTCTAGACTTGTTGCTAGACTTTGTCTCCTTAGCTTGGAAGATGGCACCTCTATTGTCGCAATAGATGGTGATCGGGTCATTCGAACTAGGCACTATCGATAGTCCATGTAAGAATTGACGCATCCATATCGCTTCCTTTGTAGCTTCGACGCAAAGATAGTACTCGGACTCGATCGTAGAATCTGTAGAACAGTTTGTTTGGAACTCTTCCAGGTGATCACGCAGCGCCATTAAGAGTAAAAACGAATCCAGACTGAGATTTCGAGTCATCACGATCCGTTTGGAAGCTAGCATCTGCGTAACCGGTTGCGCATAGCTTTTGATCGCCTCCATAAGTCAATGCCCAATCTTTAGTCCTCCGTAGGTACTTAAGAATGTTCTTGACAGCCATCCAATGTGATTCACCTGGATGCTGTTGGAATCGACTTGTCATACTCAATGCATATGCCACGTCTGGACGTGTGCATATCATGGCATACATGATTGATCCTATAGCCGAGGCATAAGGAATCCGTGTCATGCGCTCTTTCTCTTCCTGTCTCCGGTGACCGAGACTTGCTCAAATGCACCCCTGGAGCCATGGGAAGAAACCCCTTCTTGGAGTTAGTCATGCTGAATCTCTCTAGGACTTTGTCTATGTAAGACTCCTGACTGAGAGATAGCATCCGTCGTGATCTATCTCGATAGATACGGATGCCCAGAATTCTTTGTGCCTCTCCCAGATCTTTCATCTGGAAATGGTTTTTCAACCATACTTTCACCGAAGTTAAGAGAGGTATGTCATTCCCAATCAGGAGTATGTCATCGACATACAATATTAGGAAGACAATCTTGCTCCCACTCGACTTGATATAAAGACATGGTTCCTCGACCGATCGAGTAAATCCATTTTCTTTAATCACTTGGTCGAAGCGATGATTCCAACTCCGAGATGCTTGCTTAAGTCCATAAATGGAACGCTTAAGTTTGCACACTTTCTTAGGATGTAAAGGATCGATGAAACCTTCGGGTTGTACCATGTACAACTCTTCCTCCAAAAAGCCGTTTAAGAAGGCGGTTTTCACATCCATTTGCCAAATTTCATAGTCATGAAAAGCGGCAATCGCTAAGATAATCCGAATGGAACGCAACATGACTACGGGTGCAAAAATTTCATCGTAGTGCAAACCTGGCACTTGGGTGAAACCTTTAGCAACTAGTCGTGCTTTATAGATATCTTGTTGACCTTTTACAGAATGCTTTATCTTGTAAAGCCATTTGCATTGAAGGGGACGAACCTTAGCAGGTAAGTCAACAAGATCCCATACGTTGTTCTCATACATAGAGTCCATCTCGGATTGCATGGCCTCAAGCCATAGCTTTGAGTCGGAACTAGTCATGGCACCTTTATAGGTTGCGGGTTCACTACTCGTTAGGAGTAGAACGTCATCTATGTCATGTTCCTCGACCATACCAATGTGTCTGTCTGGAGGAATAGAGACTCTTCCCGACCTCCTAGGTTCTTCAGGAATATTCACCACAGCCGGGATTGAAGGAATTGGTTCCTCCAATGGTTGCTCGGTATTTGGTTCTGGAATCTCCGACAGGTCGAAGGTTCTATCACTCTTTGCATTCTCGAGAAATTCCTTCTCTAAGAATGTCGCACTAGCCGCAACAAAAACACGTTGTTCGGTTGGCGAATAGAAGTAATGACCAAGTGTTCCTTTAGGATAACCTATAAAGTATGTCTTGACCGATCGCGGGCCGAGCTTATCCTCGTGTCTCCACTTGACATAAGCCTCGCAGCCCCAAACCCGTATAAAGGACAAGTTAGGGACCGTTCCCTTCCATAGTTCATATGGAGTCTTGTCAACAGCTTTAGACGGACTTCGGTTAAGTATTAGAGCAGCAGACAGAAGAGCATAACCCCATAATGAGTCAGGCAACACGGTGTGACTCATCATGGATCGAACCATATCAAGTAGAGTTCGATTTCTCCGTTCGGACACACCATTCAATTGAGGTGTTCCAGGTGGAGTTAACTGTAAGGCAATCCCACAGTCTTTGAGGTGTTGATCAAACTCGTGAGAAAGATACTCGCCACCACGATCTGAACGTAGTGTTTTAATCTTTCTACCCAATAGGTTCTGTACCCTATTCTGGTATTCTTTGAATTTCTCAAAGGATTCACTTTTATGCTTCATTAAGTAGACATAGCCATATCTACTTAAATCGTCCGTGAAAGTGATGAAATACCTATAGCCTTCTCGTGCGGTGATTGACATAGGTCCACATACATCCGTGTGTATAAGTCCTAATAGGTCAGCAGCGCGCATTCCAACACCTTTGAAGGAAATCCGAGTCATCTTACCGATGAGACATGATTCACACGTGCCAAATGATTGAAAATCAAAGGCCGAGATAGCTCCCTTTTTAATGAGCTGTTTTACGCGTTTCTCATTAATGTGTCCCATACGGCAGTGCCATAGATACGTTTGATCTTTGTCACCAACCTTTAGCTTTTTATTCATTACGTGTAATATTTCGGTGGTCTGATCTAAAACATAAATTCCGTTCATGGAGACTGCCTTGCCATAAATCATATTGTGTAAAGAGAAAATGCAACTATTATTCTCTATTACAAATGAAAAACCAAGTTTGTCAAGTGCAGAAACTGAAATAATGTTTTTGGAAAGACTGGGTACATAATAGCAGTTATATAAAAATAACTCAAATCCGCTAGGAAGCTGGATCACGTATGTTCCCCTCGAGACGGCAGCCACCCGTGCTCCATTCCCGACACGCAGGTCCACCTCACCCTTTACGAGGGGTTCGATGTTTTGGAGCCCCTGTACATGATTACACAGATGAGAACCACAACCAGTATCAAGTACCCAAGTTCCGTAACTTGCGTGGTTAATCTCAATCATATGAATAAAAGTAGAAGAAGAAGAAGACATACCAACAGGTTTAACACGACCCGCTTTTATGTCCTCATGATAAACAGGACATGTACGCCTCCAATGCCCAGTCTTGTGGCAGTGATGGCATTCCATGTTTTCGGTTTTGCTCTTTGTCGCGCCTGATGAGGTGCTCGACTCACCAGGCCCACTCTTACCTGAACCCGACTTCTTGAACTTCGGTTTACCTACTGCTAGGTTTGCCTGAGCTTTGCCCTTACCTTTCCCCTTGTTTGTCACAACGAGAACATCCTGTTTCAAGCTCCCACTGAACTTCATGTCCTTCTCGGTCTGTACGAGAAGGGAGTGCAGTTCATGGGGACTTTTCTTCAAATCATTCATATAGTAATTCGCTCTAAATTGCGAAAAACCATCGTGGAGTGAGTGAAGCATGCGGTCGATCACAATGTTCTCGCTGATCTTACAATCAAAGGTCTCCAGCTTCTCGACATTCTCAATCATGCTGAGAATGTGTGGGCTAACTGGTTGGCCCTTCTGGAGTCTCGCATCAAAGAAGCTAGTGGTATGCTCATAGGTCACGATTCTCGGTGCTTTCGATAATTCCTTGGTGAGCGTGGTGAAAATCTTGTTCGCACCATGGGCTATGAAGCGTTTCTGCAAATTGGGTTCCATTGCAAAAATGAGTACGTTTTTAATCGCACCCGCTTCCATACGAAATCGTTAAACTTGGTGATTTCAGAGCTCTCTCTGCCATGGGACCTGGGTTTGCCGGGATGGGCTCTAATTGATATTTGAGCTTCCGTCGCGCGGCGATTCCGTAATGCCGCCTCCCGATCCGCGAAGTTTGATCCATCATTCTTCGATCCGAGTAGACGATTCATCCGATTCATGAAGATCCGGCCGGACTCACGGTCCAATGTGGCACTTGGCATTGGGTCGTTCAAGTGACCAGCCATATTGTTATTAGCAGTTTATGTGAACGTGATCTACACTGAAAAAGAAAGAAACAAAAACGAAATAAGCAACTCATCGAGGTGATTTAAGTCTATTTAAAATTCATTTTAATAGTGTAGACTCATTGCACTTGTATAATTGATCTCCCTCAAGAATAATACAAGTGATCCCAAGACTCAATTTCCGTAAATTGATAAGCCAACTGTTTAGCTAGTTCTTCCGTAAAAACTCTTGGTCGATAGATTTCTGGAAATCCTATCTATAGTCCACCATAATCACAGGATCGTACGAGTGACCATAGTGTTGAGATAAAATAAGTCAATCGGTTCCAACTTACCCGACGTAGAAGGGGTCATATTATGCCTACCGACGAAGAAGGGATTCATTGGAGTTTGACCTATAAAGATCGTTCTCAATTTTTTTGATTATACGAGGAAGATCCCATCAACTAAGTTTCAATTCATTTTAAGTGAACGAATAACTAGCAACTGCGTGAATGAATTAATTTAGATGATGGCTTAAATCGTGTGACATGAGAATGTCAAAGAAAACTAACTCGAGACCACTATATGTGTCAGTTTTCATGCAATTATTAGGTGCTTTGGTTTTTAGGCGGAAAATGATGCATACTATCGTTGCGATAAAATAAATAAATGAATGCAATACGTAAATAAAAATTCCTAGTGTGGCCTATCCTAGTAAAAAGAACATAATACAACTTTGGAATCCACCGTTGGACCCGAAAAGCTTGTCTTGATGTTCCATCTTTTGTCCATGTAGCGGGAGTGAGCATCCGGTCTCCTTCTTTAGTCTTCTCAAAATTACAATTAAAATTTACAAAATATAAACCTATTTACATTCTAAATAAAAAAACTGTAATTAAAAGAAATAAAGGGAGATACGAGATCTCAAAATACAACCAAGACCGTGTTCCATCATTACGGTAACACGTTCTACTAAGGCCACACTAAGTTACAACCGTTTGCAAAAATAAATAAATACGTAATTAAAAGCATTCAAAAATCAAAATAACGATAATTAAAATGCATCAACTAAATTAAATTTATTCGTGACATAATTCCGTAATTATGTTAAATTTATCAAAACCACCAAAGATAATTAAAATTATATGACAAAACCGCTTTAGTCAAGTTAATTTTAATCCGAGATAATCCGTTACTATAAATCATTTTAAAGTAACTTAATTTTACGTGGGTGAACCGTTTCACTATCAAGCGAGAGCATAAATTCGTTTTATGCAACAAAAGGGCCGAAAAAAAAAAAGAAATTTTTTTTTTTGCTTTAACTGTTGGGCGTGAACAGTACCGACGAATTTTTTTTTTTTTTTTTTTTAAAATGCTGTAAAGCCGAGAGCATAAAAAAAAACGAAAAAAAAAAAAAATTTATACGGCACAAAATCGTGAGCAACAAAAGATCAAAACAAAACGGTTTGATAAAACACAATTGCAATTTTAATCTAATCCGTATAGAAATCAAACTACAATTGTTACATCTTCAACATATTGCAATAATTATCGGTTAAAATTACAACATGTGAAGAACGATTGAAAACAAGAGATCGAACGATCTAACAAAATGTATGGCACGCAAATCAATGCAAGAACAGAAAACAGGCCGTGACCTAAGGCCACACGGTTTTCAAAAATTTTTCGAGACAAAAATTTGTACCACACGAAATTTTATGCAATCACTTTGATAGATCTTTTACACATTGCAATGAATATCGATTACAATACAATATGCAAAGATCAAAATGAAAACAAAGAACAACCAACACCGTGTATACAAGACACGGTTCCCAAGGCACAAAACAAAAAAACGCAGCAATTAAAAAAAATTGCCGAGGGCAAAAAAAATGTGCCGAATGAAAATTAATCAATAATACATCGATTCAAAAATCGTTTGATGAAAATCACATAGAAAAATTTACGTGGCCTCGCTCTGATACCACTTGTAGGGAAATATCCGTATAAAACCCATAAATTGAAGGATTATAACGCAAATTTTATACGTGATTAATAGTCATAAACGAAAAACATAATGAAACGATAAAGATTAAGCAATAACCTCCGGTCCTAGTGCAATTCGGCAATGAGAGATCAAAGTAGATCTCCTCCTAATTGTTGTACCCAAGATTGTCCGAGAAATGCCCTTGTGCTAGAATTGAATCCTCTAATTGCCTTGCAATATTGAGAGGATTGTTTTGTGAGGTTTTGTTGGATGAGAGATCCGAATTTTGAGAGGCAATTTTCTCAAAACCCTAATGTATTTTTGCAAATGACAATTAGGTTACAAAAGAGGAGAGACTCCCTCTTTGTATGCTTCGGCCGTGAGCTTTAGATGGGGAGAGTGGGCTTTCCACTTTCTCTTATTTTTAACTCATGGTACGACCCGAAATGCAATAAATGTATATGACACGGTTTTATCATAAATCGTCATCGGTTATCGGTTATTAAAGCATCAACTAATAATACGGATTAGTTGAAACATTAATACATGTCCGACAAAGACGATATTGTATAATTATATTTATTCAATATACATTAATCAAATATAAATCGTTTATATTCAATTTTACGAATAAACTGCTTAATTCGCTTTAGCCATTTTTATTTAATCCGTATTAAATAAAATATCTCAACATCACATTTTTGACTAATTAATAGTCAAATAACTCAGACTAACTGGTTAGTCTAATTTGGCATCTACATGACTGTATTTTCATACCGTCACATCTCTCAAACGTATCCTATAGGTGTGACTTTTAGGGACCAGTTGATCACCGCCATCTGTATGACAATAACGTCAAACTTATCTAGCAAGCCAACCGTTATTGATAAACGTGGACCAACTGATTATGATACAAAAGTATACCCTTTGATCCTTTTAGAGATTTATAAGTCCTTGCACTAATTGTAAAGGACACCAGCCCCAACAAGAAGTTGAATAGGAGGAAAGTAAGTCCACTTGTAGGTGTTGTACAATCTAATCGATTCGGCTCCGGGACCCAACTCTTCCTATGAACCGTAAGACATAACCCAACTCGGTTCCTCCACAACACTAATTGCTTGCATATAATTGTAAACATGTTTGTATGATCAAAACCATGAATCCCCCATGACCCCATGATATCCTAGCACTTTTAATCAATTGCTTACATCCTTCCCTTTATTGCTTGTTTTACCTTATTGTTTGCGTTAGTCTAGACACAACTACAAACCCAAACAAATCGTGACACTAGCATAAATTGAGATAGATAGACTTAGAACCCAAAGCACACCGTCCCATGGATCGACCACGACTTACCGCTAACTAGTAGTTTGTTGAGTATTATAAATGTGTTTGATTGGATTAGTGACGACCTCGACCGGATCAAAAATGGCGCCGTTGCCGGGGATGGTGCTATGTGATTAAGTTCTTACTTGTTTGTATATTTTTATTTTTGCTTTCACCTTGAGGAACTTGTTCCTCAAGGGTTGTTCTTACCATTTTTCGTGTAGTTTTCGTGTTTGTAGTTATCTCCTTGTCTTAGTTATGATGACTCAAGACATGTGTTATGGAGTATGTGGTGGATCTTTTGAGTATGACTATGGGTATGGGGAGTTTGAGGAGCAAGTCAACACAAACCTACCTTACTATTTGTACAACGAAAATCCTAACCACTACCCCAATTTTTCCCACCAAAATTACCACACCCAATATCAACAACAACCACCCACCCAATACCTATTTCACAATGAACTTCAATTGCCGCAATGCAACCATTTTCACACCCACCCACAACAAAGAAATGAACCCATTCAAAACATGATCCTCCAAATGATGGGAGACCAACAAAACTTCTTCAAACAAATGCTAGAAGAGAGCCGAAAAGAAGAAGATGTTCTTAAAAACATCGCTATCCAAAGAAAGGAATTGGGGATTTAAATTGCCCAATTAAAAGAATTCCAAGCAATCACTCACCACCACTCTTTGGATATTGAGCATAAATGCGAGTTTGAAGTAGTGACCTTTGACATGAAAGATGAGAAGTGGGAGGAGCCAAGTTCCTTGAGCTCTTGTGACTATGAGAGTGTCGTGTTTGATGAGGAAGACATGAGGTTGAGCAAACCAAATGTTCTTAACCTTTGCGAGTATGAGGGTGTGTCCTTTGATGTGAACGTTGAGGTGTTGGAAAAAGAGCTAAATGAAGCCCCCATTCATGATTTACGTGAAGATAGCAACAATGATGATGAACCTAAAGGAGGGATTCATAATATCACCTTGCTTGAGGAGCCTATCCTTGAGACATTCGAGATACCCTATCATGAAGAAGAACGTCCTTCCTTTATCCTTCACGAAGACCACTTGGCACCTATCATGGAGCCAATGATCATTGAAGAGGATATGTTAGACCTTCTTCAAAAAGCCAAAGTGTCTTACAAGAGTTATTTGGTGAAAAAGCTCAAAGAGAAAATTGCTCGTGAGGCTACTTGTGAATATTTGGCACCCATAATCTCAACTCCTATGGTATCCGATCATCAAAGTCATGAAAACTCTCCTTCCACCTTGGAAGGATTGAAAAATCAAAATGCTATCGTCATCACCAAAATTGAAGAAGAAGTTGGTAAGTGGAAGTCCCCGGATGGAAACGAACCACACTTCATGCTTAATCTTAACAAGAATCATGGATGTATTTACTTAAAACATTGGGAAAGCTCTAACGCTAAGGAGAAGACAAGAAAAAGAGCATTCTACAAGCCTCCTTGGCCAAATTTCATTTTCAAATGGAGCAACCCATACTTATGCTTGTTTGGAGCTTGTTCACAAGCCTTTGACCTTTTGTTGAGAGCCTTGAGCTCTATGGATAAGAATTGTTACAAATTGAACTAGTTTGGTGGAGTCCTACCTCAAACCACCATTTGTAAGATATTTCTTGAACCCTTTTATTTTGTACAATAGTGTACATTTTACTTTTGCATTTAATTTCTTGCATGAGAAAGGAGAGAGAGAGAGTCATCTTACATGTTTCCTAAGCAAATTTCAGAAAAAGATAAGGAAAAAGAGGAAATCAGGGAAAAGGGGTTTATCATTTCACGAAAGAAGAAAGAGGAAGAAGAAAGAAGCAGAGACGCTCGGATCCAAGCAAATCCGCCCGTCTAGGGCCCGCGGAAAAGAAAAGTTGAAACTGAGGAAGCATCCGAGCGGATTCAAAGAAATCCGCCCGTCCCAGACAATCCGTCCGTCTTCTCCACGGGACGCCCGTCCCGTATGTCGTCCAGAAGCAAGATTGTAATCTGTGCCAAAATCCGTGCGGATTGTCAAGAATCCGCCCGTCCTGATAAAGCCGTGCGTCCCGTACTAAATCCGCCCGTCTTTTCCCTGCTTCTCAACCATAGGATTTCTCTGTTCCAGAATCCGTGCGGATTCTACAAAAGACGCCCGTCTTCCCCATCGAGAATCCGCCCATCCCGACTGCAATCCGCTCGGATTGTACTGTTCATGCGGATAAAACGGGTTAGGTCCAACCCTATCCGTTCGGATTCCCTACTTCTTCTATATAATCACCCCCCTTCTCCCTCATTTCCTCATCTTACCAAACCCTAAACACTCATCTCAATCCTCAAAATCACCTTCCAATCCTCAAAAACACCCCCATCACCAACATGAGCTCCAAGGGAAAGGCCAAGAAATTGATTGAATCAATCGGGAAGAAGCGCAAGGGATCAACCTCTTCAACACCGCGAGATGTGATAATGAGGGGAGGTATTGAACAACTCAACAACTTCCAAGAGGTGATCTTTCTTTCCGACGACCACCGCGAAAAATTCGTCGAGCTTCTAGGTAAGAAATACGAGCCTACTCAATTTGTTGACACTAGGGTGTTGGAAATCCTTAAAATAAGGTACCCTACCGAGGCATTCTTCAATGGCCTTGGCATTGGGAACTTTTTCCATGCTCATGAAGAGACTTACCTTAGTCTCACCCTTGAGTTCTTGAGTAGCCTTCGCATTATGGCGGATGTCCGCAACAATTTAGGCATGGAGTTTAGGTTATGCAACCGAGACCATGTTCTTTCTCTTGAGGAATTTGCCTATGTTTTCGGTCTTGAAATACCCACCAACTATACCGAAAAGACCGATAATTTTAATGTGGATTTTCTTTGGAAAGCTATCTCCGGGAGGGACTTTACCCATATAAAGCGTTGCTATACATTTGCTATCCAACATCCGGTGATTCGATTCACCGAACGCTTTGTAGCCGGGTGCATCAATTGGAGGTACGAGCAAGATCGGTGTACTCTCATCGACTTAACTTTTCTTGAGTCTTATTTGAATGTTCGAGCGGTGAGGCGTTATAACTTCAATACGCCACTTGAGATACTCACTAGGTTCCATGACTTTGCTCAAGGGACATCTCAACTTAAAACCTTCGTGATGGGAGGTCTAATTACAATTTTGGCTAAACACCTTTGTCCCGGGTTCAATGCCCGAGGAACCTATATTCCTCTTGAAGGGAGGACTTTGATTGATGAGCACACCATCTTCTATAGTCATCGATGGTGCAACTACACTCAAGATGGGAGTGTGGAATGGTACACCAAGGGTTGCACTTCGATGATCCTTGAAGGATGGAAGATACCGGGCATTGACCCAAGATTGAGTCCATACTCTCCTCCACCAAGCTACCTCCTTGATATCCAAATTCTTGAAAATCCACCTCAAAGGGAAGAGCCACGCCGTCAACCACCCCGTGGAGGGTCGGGTATACAAATGCGCCCACCTTCCTACGTCCCTATCCCACCTTACCCCACTCCATATACCGAGTTTCAACCGGCAATCCCCAATACCCCGGGGATTAATGATTTGATGGCACTCATGAATAGAGTGGACCTTGGGGTGCATAAAGGGAGGGAAGACAACTACTTAGCCCTCTACCCCCAATACTATAACATGGCTCAACAAGGGTATATTGACCCCAATGGTCCTAAACCCTCTTGGGCACAACCGGAACTCCTATTCCCAAATTATGGGGACCAGGCTTGGAGTCGCGGCGATGGAGGGCATTCTAGCCAAGGTGGAGGGTACTCGGGTCAAGGAGGAGATTTTGACCAAGGAGGATATTGGGGCCAAGCACCCGGATATGATCAAGCCGGAAGCTCTCATGGTTATGGCTATGACCAAAATGAGGATGACGAGTGAAAGAGGCCTACTTCACCACTTCCATTTGTATGATACCCATCTCTCCCTCTCTCTTTTACATTTACATTACATTTAGTATAGCTTTTGCATGCATTTGTATTATATTTCATATTGCTTCTACATTAGTTAGTTCATATAATATAGTTGCATTGTAATATAATTCATGTAGATAGTTGCATATAGACTAGAATTCATGCATAGTCACTAATGACCAATCCTATTCTTTTCTACACTAGAAATAGTGTTTAAATCGGTTTGGGGAGGTTTGATCATAAGTGACCATAGTTTAAAGCATGCATCATATAGGATAGTTTAGATTGCATTCATTTGTTATATATGTCATATAAAATTGTATTTAGTTAGAGCATGCATTCATTCATATCATATCATTGCATTTGTACTTTATTTCCAAAAAATCAAAAATCCAAAAACATGTATTTCCTTTTCATTCCTACTCCTACTTGTACATTGAGGACAATGTCCAAAATAAAGTGGGGGATGGGAATTTATATTCCAAAAAAAAAAATGCATAAAAATTGAAAAATTTCAAAAATCATAAAAATTGAAAAAATTGAAAAACCAAAAACAAGTTCATTTCCTTTGTATATATTGTCTTGTATATATTTTGTTTGTTTTATCCTTGTTCACAATGATCGACTACGCCACATCCGAGACATGAGGATATTGAAGACCGCATGGTATGATCTTTCCAATCTCCTTTTTCCTCTTTATGTTAATGACTATGTGGCTTCATTTTTATTGATGCGGTAACAACAATGTGAACCTAGGACTTGCATTTAGTCTATATGACATATTAGTTGGTAGAATCATTTGCATTAGGTTGTTTATATGTTAGTTGCATCATGGCATGTAGTTTGCATGTTAGAAAAATTTTGCGAAACCGCCTACTTGGGAAGCTTGACAAGTGTATATAGGCCCTAGTAGATGCTTTTTCTTCTTAAGACTTTGCTTGTTTGAATACTTGTAAAACACCCTAGGTTGTGTCATGCTAGTATCCTTTGACCCATGGTTTAAGGCCTAGTCAAGAGTACCTTGTGGTGTGATAACTCCTTGGCTACCGTTTATTCCAAGGTGACCCTTGAAACCATGCACCCATACATCCATCATTCATCCATGTTCTACCATATTTTTGTCATCAAAGGGAATGGGCACAAAAATAAATCAATTTGAGTTCAATGAAATGAAAAGTGAAAGAAAGTTTGCAAAAATGCATCAAATGAAAAGAGGAGCAAAAAAATAGAACTCCTAAGCTTCAAATACAAGGCACCCTCGTTACTAATTGGGGTGACTTTGAAAATGTTCAAAAAGAAATGGCAAGAAAGTGTTCTCAAATGTCAAATGCCACATGAAATTGAAAAAAAAAAAAAAAACAAAAACAAAAGCAAACTCCCAAAATGAAACTCAAATATCTATTTATCCCTTTATCCATCGTATCCATTTTTGTGCATGGTAGAGAGGGGACGACCCTTCTTCTTGTCTAGGCAAGAGGGGGAATTCCGCGATCCTCCAGTGTTTCTAACACCATAGGGAGTCTACTCTTGACAAAAGCATTTAACGATTGAGGACAAAGGTACCCTAGCTTGACACATTTTGGAGGTGATTTATTGGTATCCTTCTAGGCTTAGTAGTTTGAACAAATTGCATCTATAAAGGATTGTGTACCCTTGAATTGCTTCCCTTGTAGATAATTTCCGCCACTTAGATGAGGAAAGTGGCTATTCTTTTTGTAGATGCATCCATTACTTGTTTTGTGTGCTTTAATGTTTGGATGTATCACCATTTTGGCAAGCCCCACCTTGCCTTGCAAGAAGGCATCCTACCTCATGGTTGTCTTGTTGTGAGTTGAAGGGGCGGAGTGAGACCCGCTAATTGTCTCATATCGGCTATATTATTAGGTTAGTTTAAATAAAGGTCTAGTTTTAGTCACCTCTTTACTCGGGACGAGTAAAGGTTCGGTTTGGGGATATTTGATGTGAACATTTTTTGCGCACATTTAGTCCTCTAATTGAGCCTATTTTGCATACTATTATAGCATTTCATGGCCATTTTATCCGTCAAAACCTTCCTATTTGCTTTTCTATCGCATTTCATATGTTTTGTAGAAAAGGAGATAATAAGGCGGAAATTCTAGTCTTTCGCGCACATTTGGAAGCTACTTGACGATAATAGATGGACTAGTATGAAGAAGAAGCAAGGACTAAAGACCAATCCCGCAAGAATAAAATGAAAATGAGCAAAAAGGGAAGAAAAGAAGAAGAACCACTGCTGAAGAACAATCTGAGCGGATTGTCTCAAATCCGCCCGTCTCCACTAAACAATCCGAGCGTCCTGCTCTGAATCCGCTCGGATTCCTCCACCCGAATCCGCCCGGATTCTCTTGAATCCGCTCGGATTCCTTTGCCAGATTCCGCCCGTCCCGACTCCAATACGCACGGATTTATTCTTAGCACGATTTCGTCTTCCCCAAGCTACAAAGAAAGAAGGCCTTCCTTCAAAAGATACCGGCTCCTCCCTGCTCAACTTCCAAAAGTGTAATTACTAGTTTAGCCCTTAAGTTAACCCTAATGCATCCCACCTAATTTCCACTATAAATATCCCATCTTTGTAATTAATCGGGTGTGGAGTTTTTAGGAGGAAACTCTCTTAGATTAGATTAGGAGTAGATTAGAATAGATTACTCTTTAATCTTTCCACAAATTACACATTAATCTCTCCTTAATTATTGTTCAAGTTTATTATTCAAGTTTATTATTGGGAAATTGAAGATTATTGGGTTATTATTGGGAGATTGACAACCTTCCATCAATCAATCAAGTTTCTTCTATTATTCTTTGCTTTATTATTTGGATCATCTCAACTTTGGTATAATTACTTTACTCTTTAATCTTTATTGTTCATTTCTTCATTCTATTATCATGTTTATACTTGTTGTGATGATTGACACCATTAATGACATGTTTCCCATGATGATGAGTGAGTAGTTACTTAGCTAGGATTAGTGGGTGATTAAGGGAAACCAACATGGGATTGATTCATGCTTAATTTAATATGTTCACATGATTAAATTGCTTGCTTGTTGTGATCTCAACTCATGCACATGTTATGTTTGATGAAATGCTAAGCCTATGAATCCTTGCATTTTTACCATCTTCTATCTACTCAACTTGACTTGTAAGATATAACCCAACTCGAGTCTTGTTAGATCATGCATAGAAGTTGAATAGGAGGAAAGTAAGTCGACTTGTAGGTGTTGTACAATCTAATCGATTCGGCTCCGGGACCCAACTCTTCCTATGAATCGTAAGACATAACCCAACTCGGTTCCTCCACAACACTAATTGCTTGCATATAATTGTAAACATGTTTGTATGATCAAAACCATGAATCCCCCATGACCCCATGATATCCTAGCACTTTTAATCAATTGCTTACATCCTTCCCTTTATTGCTTGTTTTACCTTATTGTTTGCATTAGTCTAGACACAACTACAAACCCAAACAAATCGTGACACTAGCATAAATTGAGATAGATAGACTTAGAACCCAAAGCACACCGTTCCATGGATCGACCTCGACTTACCGCTAACTAGTAGTTTGTTGAGTATTATAAATGTGTTTGATTGGATGAGTGACGACCTCGACCGGATCAATAATCAACACAATTTTTCCACTAAAACTCTCTAATTTTTCGGCACTTATAAAATGGAAAGTCCATTTTATATTTTGTCATTTGTCAATTTTGTCACATGTATCATGTTACATGACATGTCACAATGTAATGTATTTTTAACATTTTAAAAATCAACATACTCATAAAATATGTCATTTACAAAATCGACTCGTAATTCGTAATTACTCGTACCAAAAAATGTTTCCAAATTATAAACTACAACATTCTGTATTTATAATAATTTATTCATTCCGTTTCAATTGTTTCTGTAAACAATAATTTCATCTAACTAATAAAACAATTCGATTACTTAGACCGTGTCTCATTTAATCACATTTACAATAAGATACGTAAATTATACTCACAAAATCATCCGTCAATTTAATTAACTCGTATCGGTATACGATTAATTAAATAATCAATTATGAGTATTTCCCTATAGGTATGACCTAAGGGGATCAACTGATCACCACCGTCGCACGACAGTAATGTCAAACTCTAGTCAGCCAATCATTACCGATATGTGTGGACCATTGACTTGTAAAATATTACATCCCACATGTATTCTTAAAATGAGATTTAATAATGATATTTAAATCATGTGATCGCACTATTGTTGAGGACACATTTCCCAACAATCTCCCACTTGTCCTTGACAAGTGTGCGTCACCAATTCTCTTGTCCTATTACTATCTCCCACTCAATGCAAGGTGTCTTTCAGGTCGTACTTGCAAGTGATCATATCGAGCGTGGTTTCCTCGATCTAGAGAATAAATGTTTGACCGGATTTATCTATCATAGATACCTTCCGAGCGTGGCCACGCATTTCCAGTTCATTACTCCCCGAGTGGCCCTGAGATATTGTTTTACCCTGACAAGGGGGTGGACAATTCCTATCGCACTTATTCCCTTCGACTAGCCACAGCCATCATAACCCAAAATATGCCCATTTGACCCCATTTACGAAGGTCGTAGTAACACAAATCAAAGTTAATCTGAAACTGTGTCATCTTAGGCGAATAGTCTTTAGTCAAAAGAATCGACTCATTAGAATACTATAGTAGCTCTCGCCACGACCAGGCTATATAAATTTGCCATAACTCTATAAGCGGTCACTGCCCGACAAAGTGTTCCTAACAGTCTGCCTATGTGATCGACTAGTCATCTCACATGACTCTATGGCACTTGAACTTGCCATCAATCGGATCACACTCTAGTCACTTCGAGACGTCACCTCATACAAGTGACTATGGGCTAATACTATGTTAATCCGGGTTCACTTTAACGGGGTTCAACGTTGTCTCTACAACCCGTTTGGATGTAACAAAGTATAATAAAAGAGTTTTAAAGTAAAACTCGAACGACAAATGCGATTATCACATATGAATAGTCAATGCCTGATTACTATTTCATGTTCTATAATCTAATTTGATCTTGTACGTAGTTGTTCATTTCAATTCAATTGAAATAACATGACTCATCATGTTTAGCCTTTGAGAAGGCTTTGGTTAGTAGGTTTTATCAATTTCTTGTACCTTACTCAACCTTACTACATACTCGTTTTCCTTTGTAATGTATACATTTGCATTACAAAACTTTCTGAGTACGTGTCGAGATCCAATCAAGACATAGGCCCTTTAGCCTAAGAATAGCTCCCACTGTTTTCACAGTGTGCGGGACTCATCCTTCTTGCACATCTCATGATTGCAAGTGTACTCAATTTCCGTTATAAATATCTCTCATCGTTCTTTATTGCCTAGAACGATTCTAGAAAATCTACTTCTTATTTAACATTGCCACAATGGTATCTTAACCATCCTAATGTGTTTTGATTATGGTTTTGTCGGAAACCATGCGCAATCTCAATTGTCAATTGTCACTTGTGTAACACCCTTACACAAAAATGCATCATAAACACTTTGCATCATAGCCTTAATGCTTCTGCAAGCACTTAAGTGTAATCTTTATGGCTTACTTGGTAAAGATTACTGAGGTGACCATTATTAGCGCATATTTAGCCCCCGAATTAGCCTTGTTCCCATGCTTTTTAGTGCATATTTGGGTCATTTATTATCTTTCCTGAGACTTGGAAGTGAATCTCGAAAGATATGAAAAGATACGAAAATACGCAAAGAAGGACTTGGGAAGAGGTGCCAAAGAGTGACCGTGGCTCTCTGAAGAGGCGCAATTTCAGACTCGTCGCGCCCTTTGGGAGGTTTCCCTCATAAGAAAGATTTCCAAAGTTTTGAGACGGAAATACCTGGTTATCTTATGAATATTTGTGGGAATATTATTTATTTGCAAAAGATAAAATTTATGAAATATGGAATAGAAACATCCTAACATCTCCATATTCTCATTCTGGATTCAGCTTATCGAAAATGAGACTGCTTTTGATCGGACCAAATGTACTTCTAATTATCGCTAAAACGATCATTGCATCGAGATGACACTTAAGAGGCTCGACATTAATATTTGACAATCACTTGACGATAACTATGAATTGTCAGCAAATCGCTCTGCGAATCAAACATGCGGCCCAATGATCAATGTGTGGTTTATAGAGGTGCGGCAACTATAGGTGTTCGACAGAGCTCCTACTGACCAGCTGGACAAAGGAAGTCAGATAGCCATCGCCAATCACATTAACCTGACGACTACGGCGACGCTGAAAGTTACTGGCTGTGGTCCGAGCGCACCGGCTGTCGGGAATATTTAGCCCCGTCACTATCTGTGAGGGTCGCTTAAAGTCCATTAGACTACGTGAAGGAAGCTCGCCAAACCATAAGAAGAGATTCATACCGGTGACTTCGAGAACGACACCTTGCCGAACTCCGCGGGGAGAAACAAGAAATGAGAGCAAAGCAGGACGTTATAAATCTTGGGAATCCGCTTGGCGCTTGCCTCTGCGAACTCAAAACTTGAGGTTGAATTCGCTGCGTTGTTCTCAAGCTGCACCTCTTGTCAAGAATGCTGACATTAGGAACATCTGACGCTGCTGAGAAATTCGAGTGAGCAATACTCGCAAAATATCAGAAAAATATCACATTGGAGACAAGGGATCCCCGAGCAATACTGCAAATGTCAGCCACACTGATAAAATGAATAATAATATGCAATAGCCCGCCACTGGGTCGATGAAATGCTGGCCTAAATCTAAAGAAAATCGCTCGAAATGGACCAAAAAGAGAGAGTAAAATACATCGAGGAAGAGGTTACGAAAGATGGGCCCACAAATAACTAATTTATAACTGGATTTGAAACCATGGGAGGGGAACACAAGGAAGAGAAAAGAAGAGATGCGTCTCTTGGAAGAGTGCGCAATACCACAAGGCTCTTTTCCCCACTGCTTTTTCAGAAACGCGAAACTGTAAGGATTGTGTTCATTATTTCTAAACACACCACCATTTCCTCTCAAAATCTTCACCATTTCCGCCTAAGCAAGCCTGATTCAAAACCTTGCTTAAATATGACCAATCGAGGTGGCTGGATCTAATCTTGCATTAATCTTCGCATTCATGGAATTTGAGTCGAGATTTGTGTGGTTTTCGACTTTTGATCGAAAAATTTTAGTTTTTCTCCAAATGGATTTGCCTTGGCAAATTGATGCTGTGAAATGGAGGTGAGGTGATGCTAGGAACATAATCATGTATTGCTTCAATTTCACCTAGTTTTGAGTCTTTTGAATGAATTTTTTGAGACTCGCTTGATGTGCCTAAATCAGAATTGTTTCAAAAATATTTTAGATTGCCCATTTGCGTACTTAAACTTGATATTTGGGGGATCCTCGATGATGGGTAAACTTTCACCATCTCAATTTTGGTTTGTGATAACTCTTTTAAGGACACCTTTCTAAAGGGCATAATCGCTATATATGTAAATGATGCTCTACTTCCACCAACCCGCATCTGTGCTTGAATCGACTCAATTCCACTCCAATTTATCAAGCACGAGTGATCACAGTGGGAACGTGACCAAGGATGGCACGCAGAGGAGCAATGTAGAGCTAAGGCTCAAAACCCTTAACAAAGGTTCATCGTCACGATTGCCATCAATTTACTTTAATGTCGCGACGGATGAGGCTTACTGTGAGAGCTCCCATGGAGATAGACGCCACGTTGTTTGAGGAGGTTTAGAGCGGGTGCCTTCACCGGGCCGCGGATGGTCATAGGAGACGAGGCCTGCTGGTGATATGCCATTATAGAGGAAATTTTGACTGCCAACCGCCCAAGCATGATACCGGCCACCGAGAGGAGTCATGGGTGCCTGAGACTCCGGAGAGGAAATCATGTGGGTCATGAGGGTCACCATCTGACAGTATTCACAAGAGCTTATAATAGAAATTCACTACTCATTATTCGATACTTCATCTTTTTCATCTAAACTTTCTTTCAACTTTCAAATACCAAGACTAAAGATAAATGAGCCTGGGGATTATAATAGGAGGCCGAACATCGATCAGCCGTAAGCACGACAACATGGAGTACTACGAAGTACCGCTGATTTATGAGAGGGCTGCGATCGAAAGCGCAGCGCCGGCCTTCCTGGTTTTTCAGGTCCGAGGATATCGGAAGAGGGAAGTCAGCGGCCAACCTACCGTCCGCTTCGGGATCGACTGACACGACGCACGCTTCACCTACCTCGTGAGGCGTGGAGTTACTTCTGTAGGGACTACGGTGATGATTTCGGTCCGCCGCCATGGACCGAGAGATGGTGTAGCCGAGACTTCTACAGGGCTTTTATTCGCCGGTGTTATGTAGACTGACGGCCGAACTTGTCGCCTAAGGTCGTTGCAAGCACGTTTGGTACCCGGGGATTTACGCTCGGGAGATTACTTTTGGCGGGAAGACTCCCGGACAGACGATCGATGGGAGGGAGACACCATCCTCTCAGATACCTGGTAAGAGGGCTCTGCTCAGGCCTTGAGGCTCATTTCTCGACGAATTTTAGACAAAGCAGAGGCTATCGACGGCTTCTTCCTTTCTTCTCGACCAGTCTCTAGGTCGACCTGAATACTGCCATTTACTGGCCCTCATCCGCTACGAGTTATTCACCTATTTAGCAGAATTTCTCTCACACTGTCACCGGCTACCGCTGGGTTGCAGCTGACCTTCCTTGCACTCAGCAAATTTTCGTCAAACTGGCCAGATCATGGTCGATTATTCAGCTTTACAGCGCTGTGGTGTACTCCTACTTTCCTGGTTCGCCAAGAGGACTGAGCTAATGAGGCCTATCCCATGGTGAGGGATTGGGTCACGTGTCGACGTAAGAGCAAGTCGTTCTTCACAATGTCTACTCGAAGGGACGTGAACGCTCTTCACTTCGCAGTTGAGTATCCCACTGATTCATCTATTCTTCTTTATACTTTGCTTCACTGACTGCTGTGAATGATTTTCGCTTACATTGCTGCTGGTGCCACCTCATGATAATGGAGAGCTCTGTCTGAATAGGTCCTTCACTCCAGAGTCTTGCGCTATTGCCGTTGTGGACGCCGGCGGTCCCGGTGGTACTGGGCGAGCGGCTGGCTCGCTGTTTCTCGGACGCGCTGACGGCCTGGCCGATCCTCCCGTGACGATGCTGGTGAGCCTCTCGAGGCCGAGAGGGAGGCGGATTTCGCTGGTGCCAGTACAGCCACCTTCTTTCCTCAAGCGAGGACTACATCATGCCTTTACGGAGAGTCATGGCACGCTGAAAAGTAGTATATTTACTTGCCTGCTTTTGATTTTGAGTGATCATGTACTTGGAAGATCACGATTAACGAGCCATTGGTCTTTGCAGTGTTTGAGGCTGCGGCATCGAGCCCTGCAGGCTCCCGAGACCCTTGAGTACACCGACGCGATCGTAGAGGACGACGATCTCCGAGTCGAGTGACTTCGACGTATCGTGATTGATGCCACAGATGACCGGGCAAAGATTCCATTTTGAGAAGTCTCTAATTTGTATTTACTTTCGTGGTAAGAAACCCATTTGATCGAGTTTGCCGATGAGAATTTTTTTGAAATGCCGCACGCGCCCAAGCCATGGACATGGGAGGGTGACCAACCTGCCACAAGGTGAACAAGCACGAGGCACTCTCGCTTCTAAGTCGTACGCTGTGCCATGAACCTTATTTGATTTTTGATTTTGATTTTTTGATTTTCCTTGCTAACCGATTGACACGGAGCCAATTCTGTTATATTTCACAGACCGCGAGCGAGAGCGGAGGAGTCGACTCTGCCTCGGGAGGAGACCGCTTGCCGAGGAGCTCGAGGCCTCGGACGCCAGATCGCTTGCCTGAAGGGCGAGAGTCGCCGAGCTGGGAGGTCCACAGAGCCTCTGCAGCTTGACTGCATTTGACATCCGATTTGAAACATTTTGGATTTGTCAGCGTTTCACTTGTCAGACTTTACCTTGTTCTGTGCAAGCCCCGGCTTCGTTTGTGACATTCGGCCTGCTTGTGTATATATGGTGGTTCTAGTGCCTTGGTCTGGTCAGGCTGTTTGTACCGCAGTTAGCTTCTTGAACAGTTTGCATGGCACCGCTTATGCTGGCCATGCTTTAAATTAATGAAATACAAACAGCATTTTATATAATATACGGCTCAAATCATCAGAAATGACTCAAAAGAGCACAAAAAGTAAAAATTACTTAAACACCTGGACGCAGTGAAGGCGGCCTCAAAAAAGAAAGAGAACTATAAAATAAATGTTGAAATGAATATGAAAATATTTCAAAAGAAACGAAATTTACTTCCAAAATAAAAAACAAATCATCATAAATAAAAAGGAGCATACAACAATAATGATATACCTTAAAATGCTATGGTCACAAATAGAAACTAAAACATGTAAACTCATTTATTTACGCAAAACTCGTGAGGAATAGAAATTATTCGTTATAGAATTAGAAAGATCCAAACTAAATCACAGTGAGCTCAGCAGGCAGCATTTATCGTTGGCCCTTGAAGAAAGCGCAAGAGGGGCAATGCGCGCTGCTCCTAAGCCGGTCCGTTTCACATTTTTGGAACAGCACTAGTATAAATAATGCCAATAAGTGAATCTGCCACAATTCTTTCCAGCCTTCTCTGCCTTATTCACATAAACCCCAAAATAATTTAAAAGAAAATTATCATCATGAATACTTTAGAGATCCGCTTGAAGGAATGGACCAACGAGTTTTCAAATATGGAGAACACGATAATGGGTGCTTATAACCTTGGGTCTTTATCAGTCGAAACTCATTAAGGTAGGGAAACCGCTTCGGGATGCTTCGCTTTGACTATCGGGACCAATTGTCGCAGCCAGTTTCTGTGAGGTAGATTAAGCCTCGCTTCAAGAATTTGTCATATTGGTGGGGAAGGACCTAACATTTACCCGCTATTCTTCCACTTCACAACTAGATAAGAGCAAATTCGTGACTGTTTCGGACTCGACTAGACTTGAGGTGGATCGCTGTTACCTCGAAAGGTGGAGAATGTTGGACTTTAGAGACCGATTCATTAACAGGTCAATTTACCGCTTTCCCGTATGTTGCCGTGGAGGAGGGCATTCGCTTTGTTTGCCGCACGTGTATGTCTTCCAAGGACACGTTGATGAAGATTTGAGAGGTGATCCTGCTCTTGGGTCTTATCGAGCAATGTAGTCGCATGAGCCCACCAGCTTGCGGCTTAGAGAGATTATCTCGGCTCGATACTGTGAAGTCCAATCGCGGACCGCTGCCTGGGGGAGTCCCTGTCATTTTCAGTAAGAGACATTCTTTCTTTCTTCCTTTTTTTTTTTTTTTTTTTTTCGTCACGTTTTTTTTTGTCTGCTTTTTCGTTTTTTCGATGCCCAATACCTCGCTCGTGTAGGTCTGGGCCATGGAACGCGCTGATTGATCGAGCCCCGCCCATGCACTTCATCATTCTGCATGATCGCGATGAGGACGCGGCCAGGCTACATGGGATTTCACCTGCCCTGTGATCTGGAAGAATAAGTCAAGAATGACGATGGTCCGTTGATTAGGTAGTCAGATCAGGCACTCAAGTCTCTGTCACGAGTGTCTTCTTTGGATCCTACTAAAGTCCGTGCGCATCTTGACTGAGTTCATGGTGAAGCATCTTTCCTAAATATTGATGAGGTGTTGCTGAAGTGTGATGATCCTCAGGCTTGATACCGCTCACAGATCGCTATGGCGCTACTGGCGTAGAGCCAAGTGGCTATCAAATGGGCCCAAAGGAACACGTGGGTTCTTTGGAAGCCCACCAATGCTTTGTGGGTGCTTGATTTCATTCCGAGGTGGAGAAAGGTCGCAACCCGAAGAACGCGGAAGATCGAGAAACGAGTCATGACTATATGTGCGCGAGGGAGAGAAAGAGAAGAGAAGCATCTCACAGAGAGAAGAAGGTGCCGGATTTCAAGTCATTCATCCTTCAAAGAAATCAAAGACTACTCCCTGCGGAAATGGTGAAGTAAAAATGGTAGAGTGCCTCGAGAAAGACCAGCGTGATTAGGTCCGGCGGTGCAAGAGCGCCTCGCTGAGGTCGTGATAAGAATAGGGGCGGTGAAAGATGACAAGGGCGTGCGGAAGATGGAGGAATAGCCCGAGTCTTTATTTATTATTTGATTATTATTATTATTGTTGTCAGTAAAAGGAGGATTTAGAATCCTAGCCTATTTTATTTTTATTATAGTAATGTATTTTACGTATTGTAAAGTGAATGAAATAAAAAGGTTAAATGGTTATGAAACCGCTGAGATTTTCCTTTATTATTCCTGGTTTAATTTCAATGTACGCAAATGTCCTTCATTTACATTTTTAGATATAATGGGTCAACTCGCGGAAGGATTGCCTATGTATTCACTTAAAAAGCAAATCAAACCCTCAAAAAGAGTTCAAGCAAATGTAAAGAATATTGTTCAAGCAAGAGTCAGAATGAACATAGAAAATAAGCATGTAGCTTTTGGTTACTCGGGAGGTGCGACTTAGTTTATTTGATGATACGAGATGACAAATTTATTCAAAATGCAAGAGTACAAAGACATTTAGCTTATTTCGCCCGGCTGGGGCCGCTTATTTAGTGGGCACAAGAGCGACATGGGTTTACGCGAGGCGTGCCGTGTCCCATTCTGTGCATAGTACCAAGCCAATCAATCGAGGTTTTATGGGGTTTGAAAACTCATTCATCTAGGTCTGTGATTCTAAATCGGGCACTTCGGGAGTATGGATTTGACTCAAATATGGTCCTATCTGTCAATAGGTTTGACTTTCCTCATGGGTCGATTTTTGCAAAAGAGCCCTAACCATTCGGTACTAAGTCTCCTTCTTCGATGTTTTCGCCTAACCTTTTGTTGAAAGCTCGCTTGATACGCTGATATGTTTGGAATTATGGCATGCCAGAGCCTTACGCTCATCCAGGAGGATGAGTTCTTCATACCTATCCTTCTTCCAATCGCCTCCGGACGGCCAGTGTATCACGCAAGGATGGTATTTCTAGCTCGAGACGGGTCAGACGCCTTCCATGCCGAGGTCAAAGAGAAAGCGCGATAGCCTTGCTCCCCGACAGAGTGCACTTCCTCAAAGGCAAAAAAGGTATCTTTGCTTGGCTAATCCCTATAGTTGTCAGTCATTTTCGAGAATTGTGACGACGTTCTGTTTGCTTGTCGCTTTACCGCGCCGTTAGTCCCGTGGGTCTATAGGGCGAAGAGTGGTGATGTTTAATCTTGTATTTGGCCAGTAATTGCTCGGCCGCGCTTTTGAAAGTGTGACCCATTATCGCTTAATGATCTCATGGGCAACCATATCGACAGATGATGTCATTGTATGAATTTGGCCACATTTTACCGTATGATTCAAAGGTAGGAAGCCGTCACCATTTGGTGAAATAGTCAATCGCCACCAGAAATTCAAATGTTGACTCCTGCTCCTAACAAGGTTATTTCTCCGATTATGTCAATTCCCACGCGAAAATGGCCGGGCTGAGATGTCATCGGTATAGCAACTAAGGAGGGACATGTTGCATATTCCTGGAAGATTTGCAATTGTGGCAAGGTTTCACGATTTGATGCACCTGGATCTCCATTGTGGTCCAATAATACCTCAAACGCAGGGATTTTCGCCATCATGGGCCCACCATGTGAGGACCGCATTCTCCGGCCGTGACTCTTCCATCACCTCGCGGCCTCGTGAAACGATCAAGGCATCGAGGACTACACCAAGAGGTGTTCTTTTTGCATATCTTCCTCGCATCGAATTCTATTGGGAAGCTAATAAAGGAGCACGTTGTCCCCTTTGTCCATATCCGGTGGATAGTACCATTAAGCTTGAAATTAGATTGCTTCGGGAACCGGTTCCCGGTATGCATTTCCTCTTCTTTTTCACGGATTCGATGGATGGTTTAGCTTCGACTGCTGCTCATACATAAGGGGCATTTCATGTGATCTCGCATATTTATTAGATGCAAGTTTCGCAAGAGCGCCCCGCAAATTGATTTTCCTCCGAGGTAGGCGAGGTATGTTACATGATCAAAGAATCGAGTTTACTCTGGTCTATCCTAGCCTGGTAGGGTGCGAGGCTTTCACTTCGGATTTTCCAGATCCTCGTAACCCGGTTGATGATCGCTTGAATCCCCATGTACTCTGAGGTTTTTTGATGTTTGGAGCTATCGCGCTTGTAGTCCAATGAGACAAGCTTCATATTTCATGCAAGGCTGTTTGTCACCTCAAGTCGAGCCTGACGGCATCGGTGTATGTCTACCTGTGAGAAATGAGTAACACTCCTATTCCGAATCCTCTTAAGTTTGATGCTCAATAGAAGCATAGGTCCCAGAGTCTACATCCTGGCTTAGCATACTCGTCGGAAATGACCAAGACTTATGAGTTCAGGCGTCACGATGGGATTTTCTCACAAGAATTCTTGGCAACTAAGGCGACCTTTTGCGATTTCGGCACATATTTAAGGCCTAATTGAGAGCATCGCAGTCCATCTTGCTGCACGTCCGTTGAGGACGGGTTTCTCAAGAGGTATTTGACTGGATCCATTTTGAGTATATTCGCCAATAGCTACTGAGCTGACGTAGCTTTTCGTCGCTTCAAACAAGAGCTTGAGGCATGTCTTTCGAGTTGTGAGTATTTGCACTCATATTCCAAGAACTTCTTGCATAAGGTAGTAGATAGCTCTTTCTTTGCTTCCTTACAGTTTGAGCCAACATGGCACCTATGGCTGTTTCGGTTATTGGGGAGATATAAACCAAGAGGTTGATCTCAAGCTAGGAGGCATGAGTACCGTGGTTTAGCTAATATCTCTCGATCCTAAACGCCTTTGACAATCATCCAACATGGGTCTGCCAGTTTTTGAAGATAGGCTCACAAATCTTTAAGTTTCATATGAATCGATTATGTATTGCACCTTTCCTGTGAATCCTCCGACTTTTCTTTTCTGAGCTCGGCATTTCAATCGCAGCTTGATTTTGGAAGGATCTACTTACACCTTGGCCACAACGAATACATCCCAAGAGTTTCCCTGATGTTACCCCAAACGTGCATTTCGGGATTGAGCCTATGTTGTACTTCGTAGGCTCACGTAAGAATTTCATGGTTGCATATGTCCCTCTCTTCTCGATTTTGATTTATCATGTCATCTACATATACCTCAACTTCTTTGTGCATCATGTCATGCAGGAGTGTAGTTGCGGTGCGTTGGTATGTAGCTCCTACAAGCATCAACCAATGGCATTACCGCAGCAATATGTTCTACCGGGTGACCTGACGCGGCTTCGCGTGCTATCTTCCACGTGGTCCGATTTGTTATAACCCGTATATCCATCCATGATAAGAATTACAGAACTGGCAGATTGTTCCACCGATATGTCAATGTGAGGTGTAGGGAAGTCATCTTTCTAATTTGCTTGAAAAACTAAGTCCTCGAATCAACACAAACACTGATTCTCCACTTTTCGTGGGCAACGGTACTATGTTAATACACTACTAATAATTTTAAACTTTGATGAACCTTGCTTTGAATTGCTTGTCAACTTCTTCCTCAATCTTTGTGAGCCCATTCCTGCTCTCATTCTGGCCGGCTTTCCTTGCTTCACAGTGTTTGAAACTCGGCTTAATCTAATCCCATGCTGCTCAAGAATATCCCCGCGATCCCCGGTAATGCCTTTGTGGACCAAGCGGAAAACGTCTTTGAATTCATTTAGGAGGTTCATGAAATCGCTCCTTTCGTGAGAGCTCAAGGTAGTCCTATCCTAAGTTCTTTCTGGGGTTCTAGTTCGGCCCCAGTGCTGACGGGCCTCGGCGGTCCCCCATTACAGTCCCCTTCCCCTTCCTCGCAGTATGCTCTTCGGCTACGCAGTGGAGGTATCTCGCCAGCTGGGGTCTTGGTCACTCGCGATCATCGTAAACAGCACCGCACCCGAAGAGAACATGTATGCAGTAGCGCTGACACCCGACAGATTCGATTGTAATCTGAGCAAAGCTGAAGACAGCCAGCGCCATCCGATCGTCAACGCAGGCGCGGACGACAGTTGGTCGGGGCATTTCGAACTATCGTGGGATTACTCCGAGGCTAAGCTAGAGAAACGCAGTGAGCGGGGATGACAACAGAGTAGACTCTAACGCCTCACTGACTAATCCCGATCTGATCCACTCGAACCTTCGCTGCCTTCCGGTTCTCCTTCGACATCTCTCCTTCTCCGGGCAGTTGAGCTCAAGAGTCTTCCTCGCTGTTGGTTCATTTGATAGATTTTCTCTCCATCCTTTCACGCTTTGGTGTCGCATTTTTGTGATCAATCGCCAAAATAGCATCAACTCAAGTATCATAACAATGATCTCATCCTCGCGCTTCTAATGAATTCCATCTTCTTCAAACAATAAAGCAATGTCTTGTTCAACAAGGAAGGCTTGACGCGGCTTGACAGAGGAACCAAGCCGAGGAATGAAGTAGCAATCGTGAGCATCTCTGATTCGCTTAACTTCAAGATAATGCCAAGGTTCAGAAACTGTGAAAGAGTTCCAACTTCCTCGAACGGCACCATTTGGGAGCGAGATATGGCCTCATTTAATTCCCATGTTTGCGATTTTGGACTTGAGCGAGCATTTCGAGAACTTCTTCTTTGTGGGTTTGCACCCTAGTCCAAGTGGTATCCCTGTTTAGCCGTCTCAGAATGGGTGCGGCTGTTCTTCCGAATTGGGTTTAGCATTCTCAGTGAAGTATCCCTGGATTCGAGCATGTGGTCACCACCAAGTTAGAGTAGGGGATTATAGTATAAGGGCGCCAACTCACTTTCTCTATGACATTTACACGGAAGCCTCAAGTTCGTGATAATTTCGGATCCTGCATGACTCGATTGCTTGACTTCTTCTATTTTGATGGGTGACGAAGTGATCAGCCACAACTTTGCCATTTAGTGGGATCTTGATCTTTTGATGAAGGGTGGATGTTACCGCTGGAAACGGAATCCAAGGCCTCCTAAGCATGTTGAATGAAGTCATGTCCACTATCGGGAAGTTAACCTTCGCTCAATCTACTGGCTAAGGTTAGTTAACAAGTCCTCACCACTTTTCGTCGAGATACCGGCCATATGCACGTAACACCTTTGATTTGTAGGAGTCCAATCCGAATTTCTTTATGCCTAGTTTCCATGCCGCTTTAAGGGGTATGATGCAATGACGAGCCATCATCTACCAAGGCTACGGCACATTTTCTTGCATGTTCATTTGACGATGGCGTGAAAGCAAGGTCGGGTGATTAGCGCCAAAGGTGGTGTTCATCCGGAAAGTAATAGATTACTTAGCTTAGGTGATTCTGAAGACCAAGTCAACTACATCTTCAGATGAGTTAATGTTACATTTAGCTTGGCCAAAGTCAAGAAAGCTTCGCGATGCGGAAATGAAGCCGCTTACTTAGCCGCTGCATCGAAAGATCTACTTGGGTTTTCTCGTGAATTCGCTGGAGCAAATGATCAGCGGTCATCTTAGCGTTTCGCTCGGGTTGATGATTGGGCCGACCACAGTAGTGCTTACATGTGGCGTACCAACGAGTTAGTGATCCACATCTTGGTCTTCACCATTTGGGACTATTTCTCGACTAGGGGAGTTTTCAATAGGCTTCGTCCTCACTCACACCTACCAAACCCCATTAATCGCAGTTCCTTCATTCTCATGATATCACTTTCTAGTCGTATGATTTGATCGACTAGTTTATCCACCACCAAGTGACTACTTTCTTGATACAGTGCAAGATTTTGAGAGAAGACTCAATGGTACACGTTCTTAGGTATTGTATCGATCCGGGTCACAGTTATGTTTCTAGTTCCCACATTCTGTCTCTACATTCCTTGCCCATGTGATGAAGTCTAAATGTGGGAGATAGCAGAGCCTTCTTTCTCACTGCATTTCAATTTCATTTTCTGGTGAAATGAGGCGCAGAGCAATCTAAGGTAGATTCGTCATTGTAATCACTAGAACTCCAAGAGATTCTGAGTGCGGTGCTTGCCTCTCAAAGCGGAATTGGAAGCCGACCATCTTCAATCATATCTGGAAGCACGTGTTTCAACCTCAGTAGGGCATTTTTCCGTGTCGTGTCTCTTCGCCCCTATGGTATTCACAAGATTAATTTTCATCCCAAAACTTGACTTCTTTTGCCCTGGGAGGGTCCAACGGGCTGGAGTTTAATTTTGCTTCATTAACCTTTAGACGTTGAGCACGATTCCAAGGCTCACACTGCAGTAGTTTTCGATGGCTCTGAGAAGGCTAACTTCGCTGGCTCTAGTAGAGCCGCATGAACGACTGCGCAGACCCTTGATATTCCTCGACCTACCGCTGACAAGAGTCCTTACGATGTCATCTTCTAATCTGTCCCTAATAATGTTAAGTCTCAAAGTCTCGAAGGTTTCGATATCTCAAATGGCTGCACATATGGGCCTCGAGATTATCCACAAACTTTTCCACGAGTAGCCTCTATCCGGCAAGCCCAACTAGTTGAGTACTAGTCTTCCTCCACCTACTTAGAAGCCTATGTGAATTTTTGTCATTTTGGGTAAGAACCTCTGTGAGTAATGCATGTTTGACTGGATCTCTGCATTATCCGCGATTGCCGAGAACTCGGAGCGCGCCTTCCCAAGCAGCGACCTTCTTGTGATCTAAAATGCAGAACCATTGCTTCGGAATGGTGTCAGAGATGAAGGAAAGATCCTTAAGAATATCCCAGTTTGATGCCTGATAGACATGTAATCCTCAAGGCACCCATGGGTTCAAAGGGTTCTCAAATGCCCTTTAAACTCAGTGGACATCAGCCAGCAAAGTTAGCTACACCTGGAATTGACGCTTTCGTGATTTATGATTTGCTTTCTCGTGAATGTCATTCCCCTTAAGGTACATCAATTGCTCCTCTAGGTATTGGAGTTCTTCTACTGCAATGGTTCCCATGATAGATTCTCATCCTGCATCATTACCCTGAGAAACGTAGTACTTCACCTTTAAGGGAGGCACCTCTACATCAAAGATACTACTTTGATGAGCTCACTACGGCCATGCAAAGTTTGGTTTTGCAACTTGCATTGCTAGCGGCTAGGGATTCATCATTAATATCTTGAACTCGATTGTTTCTTCATCATGATGCGTCTTCGGGAAATCGATAAGAGATCGACGACGAATCAAAACACGATCGACCATTCTATCACACTTGCTAAAAGAGGAAAAGGTTCGACTGGGTGAAGGGTGTGCCACTTGAAGCTGGCGGATTTTTAAGAAAGACAAGTGTCTTTGAAATGTGTGTCTCACCAACCAGGGGCCAGAGGAGCGGACTCAAAGTGAGGTTTGAAATGTGGGCTCAGGCCCGGACTTGATGACGCCAAATCGCCAGTTTTGACCATCCTTAGGCCTCTTTTTCAAATAAGAAAAATTAGTTTAGACCGTTTTTACACATTTATGACGATTGGTCGAATTTAAAAGGGTTTTGGTTTAAAGGGGCCTGAAGTTCCGAGACTTAAACAAGGTCTAGGAATTTCCCAGTTATGAAAACCGAGCAATTATTGATGACGCCAAATCTTATTCTAAAATTGTTCAAGTTTCACCCTAGAAGGCCGAGCTACAAGACGTGAAACTGTTGTCTGCATAATCTTATTCAAATGAGTCACCAAACAAAGGACAAATCGTGAGTACACCCTACTGGGCGCTGGGAGTGAAGGTTCTAAAACAAGCGTTTGCATTTTCAGATGGAGTCGCCACCAATTCTTATGGGAAATTGGAACTGTCAATACCTCGTGTCATGTCAAGACACAAAGTAGTGACATGAACACTAATCAATCGTTACCCTTAGCATTCTATGTCTAGAATGACTCGTGGGATGCCAATGAACACGGTGTCACGAGATCCTGGAGTAAGGTGAGGGGCACGATTAGGAAGCTCTTTTGATCGAACACCTAATCCCGCCCGCTCGATAGCGGCCTCTACTAATGATTAGGGAAGTTATTTATACTTGATATATCGTCGGCCATATGCATGCAATGCAACATCCAAGTTTTAATCCTAACATGTGAGAATTAGACTAAGTCAGAACAATTAATTAGCATACAATTTAAAAATTACAATAATAAAAATTACATTAATTACAATGGAATAGGCGATTTATGTCGAAAAATAATTTCTTTTAAAATCTGACACTGAGAAAGAATAAAGGACGAAATAAATAAATTAACGAATCTAAACAGTAAAGTGATAACACGGATAATAGTCAATTATACGTAAGCTAAACAAATTCAGTGCCAAGGCGTAAATGTAGTTCGTGGAGAGAACTCACCAGAACAGCGCAATAGTTGGTCAAAGGCTTTCGAATAGGCGCAGCACGCCGCCTGCTCCCAGCTTCCGCCCTGGCCGTAGTCAGAATCGTGTTTCGTTAAACGACGTATCATGATTTAAAGGATTAATCGATGATATTTACTCTGGACGAAGTGATTAACAGCATTATACGTGAATGATGGCTTCAAAAGCGATAAACATGAATGATAATGATTTAGATGAATTAATTACATAATGGAACGATTAATTAGTGACACTATGGAATTTAAACAAACTAAACATGATGAATTAACGACAAATTAACGACGCAATACGTGAATGAACAAAGATGAAACTATATCGATGGCGACCTTAAAACTCAATATGAACAAATTGAATCTCTAAAACTGCTCAATTTAATGACGAAAACCCGTAAATATGAATTACTTAGATTTAAGTCCTGATTGTGACGACACATGATACTGAATGATTTAATCATATGATACAACATGCTACGTGGAATTATCGCGACTTATTATACTTCAAAAAGAATCATTAATTCATCAACAAATAACAAATAAAAAAAGATAATTAAGGAGACGAGGAAGAAAAAAGAAGCGTAGGAATCACAGAATACGAAGAGCGCAGCAGAATCGCGCCTCTTTCTCAAGAGGCGCAGTTAGCTTGTCGCTGGCCCTTTCTCGACGCTCTGGCCTACCGAAACTGCAAAGCGTAGTTTTAAAGTACCTGCTTTTAGAAATCGGTTTTAATGGTGTTTTTACATAAATCTTACAATTGTTGATACGATAAATAAAATACAATAAATAAATAAGGATTATACACCCTCGTACTTACATGTCGACTTAACGAGATGAACTAAGATATCGGACATGAATGCCTGACGCGAATGTAAGAGAGTGCCTCGTAAGAGGAAAACGATTGATTAATTAAATTGATTGAAAGTGAGTTGGTCAAATTGGCCATGCAACTAGAGGTCAAAATTCGAAGATCCAGCTACGGGTCTTAAGTCCAAGCACGTAGGGCGCCAATTAAGCAAGAACAAAGTCTAGAATGCAAAGGAGAAGAGAAGGAAGGACACTCACAAGAGAAATACGAGGAACGAAGGCTCCTATTTATACTAATCTCACGATTTTAATTAGGGTTTCTGAGACTCTTGAAGTGAATCTCTGAAGATAGAAAAAGATAATGTAAAACACATGCAAAGAAGGCCTAGAGGCGCAGCAGCCATCGCGCCTCTGGAAGAGGCGCACATCTTCGCGTCTATTCCCGTGAGGTTTCC